>NC_061122.1:76192000-76195116 GCF_002878395.1 Capsicum annuum
TGAGTATATCTACTTTCTTTCTTAGCATATGGACACTCTTTTGATCCAGTGGCCCAACTTGCCACAACTATAGCAACCCCCTTTTCCCAACACACGCTCACCAAGATTAGTCCTTCTACACTTTGCATATGTTTGGTAGCTGGGCCTCCTGACTATACTATTCTGAGACCTAGAATTTAAAGTCCTGCCCCATTTCTCTTGCCTGGACCTGGGTGCAGGGGAACTAGCTGAAGATGGTACAAGCATCGATGAATGACCCTAAAACTGTGAACAACTTCCCCTCTATACCTTGGTTAACTATACTAAAACTGTCAGTCCTAGCTCTCTTGTTTTTCTTCTCTCTTTCTTGAAAATTTTCCACCTCAATCTATTAAGCATGAGTCATCAACTGAGCAATATCTATATCCTCAATCATCATGGCAGTCTTACATTCCTTGATAAAAAAATTAAATACCTCTATAACAAACTTACTCGTACGAGCTCTAGAATTAGATAACAACTCTAGGGCATATTTAGCTAGCTGAGTGAACTTAAGGCAGTACTCCTTCGTTGTTATAGAGCCCTGCCTCAGGTTCATGAACTCCTCCACTTTAGCCTTCCTTATCTGACAAGGAAAGAAGCTGTCTAAAAAAGAACTCTAAAACACCTGCCAACTCATAGGAGCTACATTCTCACCCCTACCATTCTTCCACATAGCGACCCAATCATAAGCAATATCCTTTAGCCTATAGGATACTAGTTTTACACTTTCCTTTTAGTAACATGCATAATTGGAATAATCTTTATCACCTCATCAATAAAGAGTTGAGGATCCTCATCCACTTTGACCTATGGAACTCAAGTGGATTTATTCTCTTAAAGACCCAAATTCGGGATGCAGCTAGGTTACCATTTTGCTGAAGTGGGACTGTTGCTCGCTGGTTTCCCTAACCTAAACATTGGCATTTACATCTTGGGAAAATACATTGAGGGCAACACAAAATTCAGCATGAGACACATTCTCATTCAAAGGGTTCGCGTGCAAGTGTAGTTAATCACTGTTCCTGCATGCATTGGCTCGATGAGGAGGCTTATTCTATCACGTAAAAGCATAAGTTAAGGTAGATAGAGACAACTGTAAGCTTGATAGATCATAAAAGAAATGATGATTCCTAACTCATTCTGTAGCCTCCTTCTCAGAAATGTGGTGCGCTTAAAACTCATGATCAAGACTCTACAAAGTGCAGCTTGTCTGACTCGCTAGGAATCTTTAAACCTTTGGCTCTGATACCAAGTTTGTAATGCCCCGGGAGTACCCCCTGGATGTTACAGATTTTTAAGACTATGGATATCCCTAAGATAACCCATGATATCTATTCAGCTTGAAACTTGCAAAAAAAGTGAACTAACATATATAGAAACTGAAGTAAACAATTTCATGGCTTAATATAAATCTTTAACTCTTGAAACCTTAAACAAACTCCTTCAACTTAAAACGTACGCAGTCTGACAAGCCTCTATTGCTTACTAGAGAGCCACTAGAAGACCCCACCTGACCCAAACTTAATCGGAAATCAAATGCTAAAATACTTGCATTAATGAGTAGAAGTTTGATAATCTGGGTCCTTGGACTATCTGGACTCACCAAAAGTCAGGATGCAGATGCTGATGCCTGTAGTCAACTGTGCTACTGGAAAGGAGCATCAGAACCTACATTATAAGAAAATATAACACATAGATATATATGTGGGTCAGTACCTATGGAATGCACTGAGTATATGGGAGTGAATGCATAAGTAAAATAAGAATTGAATATATATATATAAACTTTCAAATGATGCATGTAAAAGGTAAATGACTCACCTTAGACTTGAGTAAAACTGAAGACTACAAGAACATAAAACATGGATAATGAATCATATGAATAAGCTTAGTTAGACATAACTCTTAATTTCTAAAATATTATTTTTATTCTTTCTTATAGGATATTCTTCTAACCAACATAAACCATGTGAGCTACCATGGAGTCCAATGTCTTACCCACGTTGGGGAGAGCTGTTCTATCCTTGCCATCCTATAGAACCTTAAATTAAGTGATCACCATACTTCATCCATATTGGGAAAAAGTTTAACCTATA
The DNA here is from genome assembly GCF_002878395.1 of Capsicum annuum. Classification (NCBI taxonomy): domain Eukaryota; kingdom Viridiplantae; phylum Streptophyta; class Magnoliopsida; order Solanales; family Solanaceae; genus Capsicum; species Capsicum annuum. The sequence goes on from NC_061122.1 coordinate 76,194,118, forward strand.
GTGGCTCGTAGTTTCCAGGAATTAAGGATATCCTCATCCATATCCCCTTCTCGGTGCTAAATACTACTCGCAGAATACATATATGCTCCTACTTAAGAAATCCACCTTATAATAGCATAAGCATTTATAGAATGAAACCCAGTTATGACTTTCTTTACTTTAAATCATAAGCAAGATGAACAGTTGTGGATTTCATGTCTTATCTTTAGATCAAAAGATCAATCTTTCTTTAAATCATGTTGTAGAACATATCTATGGAGCTTAAGAGCATAAACTTTTTGTAAACTCAGTACTTGTACTTAGGACTTAGAATTCATGCTTTATTTCATAGAAATTCATAACAAAACATTATGTTCAATTATCACCTTGAAATATTTCAACAACATCCCACTTAAGATAATGAAATTCAAATCACAATATAAATCTTACAAGTCAAAACATGAATATATTTAAACCTTGATACACTTAAAGCTTTCTATCACATGGTAATGTCATACTTCAAGAATGTGGTTATTTAGGTATGAAACCTAATTAAAAATAAGTAAATTTTATTTTAAAATCATGCTTTTTGGGCACAAGGATAAAAGAATAACCTTGTTCATAAGCCCCACATACCTAGAATTTCTGGACTTATGAAGAGAGCTTGAACTTTGAGACTTGAAAGATGACTTGTTTGAAAAAACCCTAATCTTGATGATCTTGAAGATGGGAAGAAGAAAATGTTGTTAATTGACTAAAAGTGGAGGAAAATAATGCTCTATTTTAGCTTATAAGTCATGCATTGGGAGTTGATAGAGGGGAAAAGACCAAAAGGCCCTTTAACTGAACATTATGTAAATTGATCACCAGTCTTCACAAGTCAACCATATAACTCGTATGGTGAAGGTACGAGTTAGCCTCATGACTCATAAGGTTGGAAGGATCACGATGGTATACACTGGTCAACATACGAGTCTAAACCTATGACTAGTAACAACACATTATGACTTGTAGCCCCCC
>NC_061122.1:76498116-76635997 GCF_002878395.1 Capsicum annuum
CAACATGTATTTATAGTATAGGAGTAAGCCCATTCCATGTTGGACAAGAAACCTTCAGTTATTGAGCCTTGAAAAGGTGGGATGACGCCCTGGATAGAGCCCTACTCCAGGTGAGGCGTCGCCTCTGAATTGCCCTACCTATATGGAATTTGTTGCTCAAAATCTATCGAAGGCAAGGGATCACTCCAATAAGACCGTTTAACAGGATAATTGACTTTAGGCCCTGGGTGGTTACTATTTTGGGCTATTTATGAATCCATTGTGGTTTAGCACGCGCCCAAGACATTCCAAGGGTCCAAAAGTGTATCAATTTGTGTGTTGGACGTTCCTCTATTCATCCTTCACTTTGTGGTGTCTTTCCCATAGTTTCCCAGCCTCCAAATCATCAATATATCATCATATTAATTTCAAAAGTCATTATAAAGAATCAAACCAAGAAAATTATAGGTTCAAATAACACCAAATCTTTCAAATCAAATCACAAATGAGAGCTAATATGAGGGAAATTTTCGTGATCTTCCACTTCATGTTTAAACTCTATAATTGACTCACTTGAACATTTTACATTAATAAAAAGTTGATTCCCATAAAATAACACCATTAAAACCATTTTTAACACATTGAACACAATAGAATCCAACAAAAGAGACTACACAGTACTTAGCTCAAGCTAGTAATGCTGGCTTCATCGATTGAACTCTAAGTGACCCAAATAAATCCAAACTTTTAAGAAATACACTTTGCATATTATAATCACATACTTTATCAGTTAAATTCTTATTTGTATCAATATTAACACCTTATCTACACAAATTTTCCCCAAAATAAGGAGAAATAAGCTATTATGGTAACGTTAGAGTGCATAAATACATCCTACATCACCACCCCACATTTAAAGCCTTGTTCATCCTTGAACAACTCTTTAGTCTCAGAACTATAAGTTGAAGAGGCTCTACACTTATACTACAAATGATACACTCAAGTTAGTACTATAATGACTACATGGAATGCAAGTTTCTACACTTAGCATATTATACACAATTGAAACCTCAAGAAAGCTACTTCAAAATATCCTAGCCTTAAGAATTTACTCAACAAGTTTGAAAACTTATGATCATAAATCAATCAAGGACATCATAAAAATTACCCACATTTATCAAACATATGCCCTTCACAATAAGAGAGTTACCCATCAACACTCTTATAATGCAATTTATAATAACTGGTACGAGAATCAAATTACGCTTACTCTCACAAAGCATTCAAAAGTTACATAAAATAATCCATAGGCTTGCCCATAGTGTATTGCTCTAATAATAGTCGAATGTAAAGCTTAAGATTAATTAGGACTTCTTCGGGTTGTAATGTAGGCAAAGGGATGGGTAGGACCTATTTGGGAATAACGACTAACCTCTCTATGAGCTTTAGTACACTACTTTATAAAATTAAAACCAATCTCCAACAACCAATTTACACTTTTTCATCCACCCATACCTTTTGTCTTCGCCCCATCTCCTTTAAGCTTTTTCATGAACACATGGTGGACTTATAGTTTACTTTCAAAAAAATCACTTTTTTTGTTTTTTTCACACTCATGGAAATATTTTTAGCATATATTAATCACAACCGTCCACCACACATCACTTATACACCAAAAACCATTACCTTGGGGCATAAATTTGACCTTTTTCTTCATTATTTTCTCAAACTCCTCACTAATTCAATTTTTTTGTTAAAGCATTTAGGATCTTTTTGGATCAAATTATGATCTATCAAAGAAGGAATTACACTACTTATGAGGTTACCAAAGAATAAGCTAAAAGCTCAATGAGGGTCAACTATGTTAATGCATAATGGGTAGGCAAAAGAATGTATAAAAATACTATTAAAAGAAATGCCTAAATCATCTCTTAAACTAGCATTCTTTATTTTTCTTCACACAAACACCGAGCAAGTTCTATACATTACATGAAACACGGAATATACAAAAGAATCTAACACTCACATGGCACATGCTTAATTCAATAGAATAATAATAGATTACTCACCAAACAATAACATGAATTAGACATTAAACCAACAAGTACAAGAGTCAAAAACATGAGCCTAGGAGTCTTAAAAATAAGAATTCACATCAATTTACATGTTTTTACGTACAACCCACTTGCATCGTGTAATCAAAAATATCAGCAACAAGAATTTCTTACAGTTTTTCTAAAATTATGTCAAAAATTTGTGAATTTCCCAACCCCACACCTACAAAAACTACTTTGACCCCAAAGTAAATTTAAAGGTAAGAGATAGAAATACTCCCTAGGGCTCTAGTCCGGCTAGAAGCATCTTTTGTATTCATAGGATCCGCGGGACCCCACACTTCATCTTTGCCATGCATCAAGCTCAAGTTTATGGTACTCAAACTTTTCATTAATCTGTGACTCAACCAAAAACAAAAACTTCGTGAAAAAATAACATATAAACTAGAAAAAAAACATACCTAATTAACTTGGGTTGCCTCCCAAGCATCTTCTGATTTAGTGTCGCGGTATGACCCAACTCAACTCAACTATATTCCTTCATATTTTTCCTCATACTTGGAGGCCGTCTTCTTATCCTTTTCAACTCTTTTGGGTGTGAATTCCCAAGAGCAACAGATTTCTCAACTTTAGCCTTTTAAGTATCATCAATATCCATCATGTCAGACCTAGGAGATAAAGTCTTAGGTTGCTTAATTAGGTAGTTTGAAGAGGTCTTTTATGGAATAGTCACCATACACTTATCCCCTTGAATAATTTTCATCATACACAAATCTTTAACTTGGGATGTAATTGTAATTTCCTTGTATACATCAGACACCACATCTTCATCCTCTACCCTCATTTTGAGCATTCCTTCTCTAACATCAATTAACGCTCCTCCAGTTTCTAAAAATAGATGCTCCAAGATGATTGGCACCTTTTCATCTGCCTCAAAATCAAGAACAATAAAATTAACAGGTATAATGATTTTAGAAACCTTTATGAGGACTTCACTAATATTCTATTTGGATATGTAAATGACCCATCTGCCAGTTGGAACATCACGATAGTCGGTCTTGATTCTCAAAATCCCAATATTATAAACAGCGATAGGGGCATCAAGTTGATGCTTGACCCTAAATCACTCAAAGAATGGACTCCTTTACTCCCAACTTAGATTAGGATGGCAAACTTCCCCTGATCTCTCAATTTTTTGCAGATTTTCTATGTCATCACCACGCTACACTCTTCAGTGAGTTTTATAGCTCCTACATCCTGTAATTTCACCGTTTAAGCCACCACATCCCTCAAGTACTTTGCATACTTGGGTATATTTTGCCAAATATCTCTTAAAGGTAAGGTAATATGAAGCACTTTGAATGTATCAATGAACTTTTTGAATAAAAAATCCTCCTTCCCTTTTATTTGTCTCTGATGGAAGGGCAATGGCAATGTCTTCTTCACTTCTGGTTTAGCAAATTTTTGTTACAAGTACTCAGACTTTCTTGAATTTTTAGCAACTTCTTCGGGAACATCTTTGTTCACCATATCAGCATCTATCTCCTTAGTTTTCTTTGGAGGTTCTCCTTGAATCTCTTTACCACATCTCAAGGTGATTGCCATAACCTACTTTAGATTTTCTATGTTTGCTTGCAACCCACCTAGTTGCCAAGTGTTTGCTGCTTGCTAATTTTTTCCATATACAACTCTATACTTCTTGTGGCTGCTTATAAATTTTGTAAGTCTACAACAAACTGTGTCTAATTAGCTAAGATCTATTTCATAATCTACTCTATATTGTTATTTGATTAATTTGGTTGGGCCTGTTGATGTGGGGCGTTCCATGGTTGATTTAATGGCTAAGTATGCCACTTCATATTGTAGGCATTACCATACTTTGTCATTTTCATATTACCCACATACATCACTAATTCTTGATTTGAAGAACATATGATCACAGAATGACCACTATTTATGCGTATCTCAAACCATCCACTAATTTTTTTAACTACATTGACGGATGTGGCAGGTTGTGGAGCTCCTAATTTTATGTAGCTAAACCAAGTGTTGATCAAATTCTGTAATGCAAAAACCTATTCTGATAGGTCGGTTAATTGGTCCACCTCAAGTACACCTACAACTCTTTTTGTGGCACTTTTGGAATCTGAATTCCACTTGATATTTCCTTATGCTATGCAATTCGACAATGTGTAAAACTCATTATAAATCAACTCCAGCTCTTGACCACCTAAGGGAAAATCTACCAAAATATTCATATTCTGATCAAGAGCTTTTACAGAAAGATAAGCAAGTACCTCATTTGACTTTTGGTTGTGTGGACAACCCCATATAAGGGCCTTGAAGAGTTCCTAAGCATGACATAGATTTTTATCAGGCTTTTATTTGAAGCTTACTATCCGACTGCGAAGTCTCACAGTCTTTCCTAATAGAAAGAATCTGATTAGAACCTTCTAGCTGAGTCATCCCATGATGTTATTGAATTGGTCAGCTTTGCATTCAACCACTTTTTAGCTTCCCCAATAAGTAAATATGGGAAGAGTGTACGCCTCACATAATCAACAATATGTCTGTTGGAATAAATATAGCAGTGACCTCAATGAAATTTTGCATGTGAACCTATGGATCCTCGTGTGAAAGCCCTATAAATTGTCCACTGCTAATCAATAGTTGCACCATGTTGAGCTTAAGCTCAAAATTTCCCCCAGCAGTCAGTCTTTGAATGCGGGAAGTCAAATTTTTGAAAGTGGAACTGCCATGATCAAAGAATTTAGAAATGAGACTGTAGTACTGGTGATTGGGTGCTATTTTTTAATTTTTGAATTAAGATCTTTCCAGGAAAATTGAAGTCAAAATGGTATGGTGGAACGTGAAAGCAAAGATGGAAGTCTTTTTAAGGTTAACAGGAAAAGAATCAAAATTTTACTGGCCCAATGGATGATGCTAAGCTGTTGTCCACAGTATATCTTGATGAAGTCTGAGTAGTTGAGATAACTGAATCGTGTCGCGATATTATATCAGGCGGTATTGGGAGGCAACCAAACTTTTTGTCTTGTAAGTATTTTGGTTGTTTCAAAGCTTTGTTTTATATAATAAGTTGTTCTAATGTGTAGGAACTAAGTTTGGATCAGTGTAACTTATCAAATGGAATTAATGACAAGAGTTTATTGGTTATCAACTTCTTGACAACTTATTACTTAAAGTCGTCAATTCAAACAAAGAAGAGTACCTACGTATATTCAGTGACTACAAAGTTGATCGGTTAACATCAAGGTGATGAATTATCACTTGACTTCTCCAACTCAAACAAAAATTGTCCGCATTCTCGATAAGGGTGATGACAAGGTTGATAACTCATCACCCAAGTAACAAGAAACCACACCTTGTCGTCAGATGGACAAAAACACAACAATATTCTACCTTAGGTTGACAAGATATGTGACGGGCTATAAACTTATTGATAATCGATCACTAAAATTTTGGGCCCAGGTATGTTAATTTAACCCGATCAAAAGATATGACCCAATCAAAACCCAATAACGCTTGACTTTTCCAATTACTCTGGATAAGTTATTTTCCCACTTCTATTTTTTGTAGTATTTATTATTCTTTATTATTTTTTATAAGTATTTTATTTAAAAAAAGAAGGATAAGTTTAGAAAATAAAAAAATCGGCTATACTAGTGCAACCATTTCATATTTCCCGCCATCTTCCTTTTCAAAATTCAAACATTCATCTTCTCTCTTCATCTTCTCAAGAGTAATTGAATAAGTGTAGAAATCTTTTTCTCCTTGTGAAAACTATTTCAAGTTTCTAAAGCATACACTATAGAAGCCTTGGTTTCTCTGAGCAAGTGGAATATTCACAAGTTTAAAGAGTGTAACCAAGTCGTCTAAAAGGTATGCGTAGAAAACTTTGCTATGTATCTAATTGAAAGAAATGGGAATTACATGCAACTGAAAACTTTAAAGATTTTATTGTGTTCATGAACAAATTCAAGTAATACAAAGTGATTGGTTCACCCCAATCAACTTAACATTTTATAGCTAAAAATTTCTCACGAACAACATTTTGTCATGTTGTGATATTTATCATTTTTGGGGAAAGATATAATTTTTAATCGAGTGGAAATCAATTTCTCCCATAGTAAATCAAATTGGGTGATGTAACTTGTTTGAGAACTAATAATTAGGGCTGACAAGTTAGAAATTAGGCTTCACGTTTAAAATTTCAGCCTGAAAATTAAAATGAATGAGTTCATAAAAATAAATTGGGAAGCAAAATAGGTTGATAAGCCATTTTCCAAGTAACTACTTACCAACTAAGTTGTCAATTAAAGAGCAAAAGACTGAGGATTATATTTTAAGATGATTACACGGCTAACAAGTTTTCACTTAAGTGACGACATCAAACCAAGTTGTCACTGAGTTGAAAAAGCTTTGTATTCTATTTTGGGCTAACGACATGGCTGATAAGCCATCACATAAGTGACAAGTTAACAAACCAAGTCACCACTCATTAATCTAAACTGAGCTGATTCTTTCTATGGCTGATGACATGGCTAATAAGCGTCACCTAGGTGATGACTTATCAACCAAGTCAGAGCACACATGCTTACCAATTGTGCTGAAACACTTTCCAGAGTGATGCTAAAAATTATTAATTCTATTGTTCTTACTCATTCTTGGGTACTAAATGATTATTTTTGCTTGATGAAGATATAATCAGGCCACCAAAAAGGAAGTCAAAGAAGGAAAGTATGAAAGTGACCAAACAAAACTTGACTTGGAGTCTGCTAAATAATTCTAATAGTGAACAGGAAGAGGAACAACTTCCGAGATGTCATACAAGGAAAATTCAGTATAGAAGAACCACCTCCCTAGTAAGAAAAAAGGGTAATTAAGAAAGTGAGCTCTGAAGAAGAAAATTCTTCTTCATCTTAACAACCTTCTTCTGAGAAGCCTTCTCCTAAGAAAATATTTTTCTGAACAACCTTTATCGGACAACCCTTTTTTTGAGAAATCAATAGAGAAATATTATTAGATAAGGGGAGATGTCATAAAAAGCAAGAATCTAGGCATTCAAGTCAGTATATAGTTAAAAGTTAACGGAGCAAAGAAAATATACCATGGGGATCGATAGCAACATGAAGACGAAGCCTTAAGAGACCTATATGCGAAGAGATAAGAATCATCACGTCGGGGATGAGCAGGAACCTGCATCTAGAGAGATCATTCAGTGAGTATGAGTTAGCATAGACAACAAATGAAAGAGATACATAATACCCAACATTGGTAAGGGAATTTTATGCCAACTATGAAACTATATTATGGAACATGTGCAAAAAGAGAGAGAAATCTACAGACAAACCAAGCATGAATGAAATATCAGTAAGGGGTATGATGGTGGAATTATATGATCACACAATTAATTAGTTTCTGCATGGTTCCAACATTATTCCCTCATTCACCTCTTAAGAGTTCTATCACAGGATGGCGGATAAGGAAAATTAATTCCCTTTGATACCATAGGTTATAACTGATGGGGAGCCTGAATGGTTACATAATCCAAGTGCAAGGATTTTTATGGAATCCCTGACTTAGGAAACAACATTCTAGGGGGTAGTAGTAAGGTGCAAACTGATGCCGACGACAATAAACAATACTATAGGTGAGGATACAGAAGTTTTAGTAGCAAGTCTATTATCTAACCTCCGCTTGAACTTTGGGGAAATAATTGTTGATAAGATTTAGATTCGAGCAACACGACCAAATATAGCATACCCATTCCCCTTACTAATTATAAAATTATGTAAAGCGGCCCTTGTACCAGTCATCACATGATTAGACAAAGAGGTTCATTCCAAGAAAACTCATATCTCTAAAAGGTTTGATAAGAGTGAGAAGGTGCTAGTTTTTTATAAAGGGGCAGATACTAAAAGTGACATAATTATATTTGAGAGAGTGCAGAAACCTCCACAACAGTTTATACATAAAATGTACACTTTTAGCACCAGCTTTTGCTTAGGCTACTTTCTTTGTAGGTGATGCACCTATTCTAAAAAGAGAAGAAAATGCAATGGTTGCAATACCAGTGTCCAAGCATGCTTTGACTCCTTAAAATTTCAAATAGATGGTAAAATAGTGAAAAAGGTTTGAGGCTCAATTAATGTTGTTTTCTAATCAGTTAAAGTCTGCTGTTGAAAAGAAAATAAAGAAACCCATTGCACCTTTCTTGACTCTCAGAGGACGTATTGATGAAATAGAGCATCAACCAAATAAGAGGTTGAAAGAAATATCAGTACATGATCTTAAAACATTTGAGGTAGCCTTGGAAAAGGCTAAAGCTTAAATCACAACATTGCAAAGCCACCAGCTTATGATACTTTTAGAACCCGTTATTGAAAAATCTAAAGAGGAAAAACCACTATTTGACATCACTGGAAATCGATGGATAAAAAGGACAAAGAAAAAAAAAAGGTGACAACGACTAACAAAGGAGACTTAAGAAGAGAGCAAAGAAGAAAGAAGACAAGAAAAAGATGAAGGCAACTTTGATAAAGTCAAAAGTAGAGGGTGAGCCACTTGATGAATTATTAAGAGACCGAGCTCTGGGAGCCTCTGTTAGTGGGCCTCCTAAGAAAGTTTGGGAGTTATTTAATCTACCAACCACAATTGTAGATGCATCGACACAACCTGATGCATGTGATGAGAATCTCCCTACTAATGATGCAGCAGCATGGTTAGTGGCTCCTGATACAAGCGTTTAAGGAACAACAGGTATTTTCTCACACTTGTTTTTCTTGTATGATATATTTGCATTGAGGGCAATTCATCATTTTATTTGTGGGGATGGGGGTACTTGCAACCTCGAGGATATATTATTTGTGTTCTATGCCCTCGAGCGCTACCTAGAGAACCAACATATTTAGGTTGGATTATTTGTTTGTGTTTGTTTGTAATTGTGTGTTACGTATACATGAGGAGTAGCATGACTGAGTAGCAAGTGGGTAATGGTGATATGAAAAAATTATGAAAATGGTGTGCCCACAAAAAATTTTGATTGTGAGATTTTGATTGCTAAGCACATGGGAAACCATTTTTGTCTACGAAAGTAAACAAATATTACATTCCCTAATTGAACTTGATTTTTATTGAGTGTTTGGTGATTTCCACACCATTCCATGCCATGAGGGAGTGAGATTTTGCTATGAATATGTTATTATTGTGTGCATGTATCTAGATCTTACCCAAAGTATTTCGTTAGGATCTCAAGTAGTTAGCAGAGAAGTGATCAAAGGCAATTATTGTTTAGTGAACCATCTAGCCAGGATAATCAATCTGTAGGAACATAGTCCTTTTTAATCCCATTTTGATTAAATAATACACTTTCTTTGGGTCAACAACTTGACAACCTTTGATCTAGTTCGCAAGTAAGCCTTATTTTAGCCAGTTCTATCTATGGACATATTACAAATTAACCTTGAAAAATTACCGAAGTTGAGGTTGGATACACTAGAAGGGATGATATTTTCAAGGTGCAAAAGCTATTATGAGAGTTACTAAAAATAATAAAAATAAAAAATAAAAAATGAATAAATAAATAAAAAATAACAAAGTAATATAATAAATAAATGGTGTTCAGTTTGATTACTGAGTAGGATACAAAAGATGATTTGGAGAAGGTTTCAACGGAATGAATGAATTGTAGTCAAAGAGGTGTAAGTGATCAAAGAGAAGCTAAGTCCCAAACCCTAAATCGACCTTTTCCGCATTAAGCCTTTACTTCAAGCTGAGAAATCCCTGTAGTGATTTTAGTCTGACTACTAGATGAACTAAATGGAATCGTAATGGAAAGCTTATGGCATCGTAGGTGAACAATTTGAACCTTTGTTATGAGAGTGAGAGCTAATTATATGGTTCCTAAAAATTCAAAGAAATATACGGAGACACGAACTACCTTTTTCTTTGTGACGGCATGTGAATAGTAAAGGAAATTTTGCTAAAACACTTGATTGAATACTCCAAGTATAAGTAATGGTTTATTTGTTTAAACTTTGACGATGTGCATGAAATCTTGATGTTGCTTGATAGAAAAGATCACATGATTCTTAATGGGTACAAAGTAAAGGAAACAAATTATACTCTTTACTTTAATACTTTTGTTGCGTGTATAATACTATGTTAGCTGATTGAGGACAAGAAAGTGTTGAGATTGTTGATGTGCTAGCTTTGTATTAATACATTAAAAGCTTTTAACTTGAAATAATTGTATGTTCTTAAGTAACTATTGTTCCTTTTATTATATTTCATGTGATTTTGCAGGAAAGTCGAGATGCATGACAACCTATGGTAACTTTGTTCAGAAGGATGATATTTTGGTAAAGTAGATAAGAAATGAAGTGTTAAAGATTTCAGTTGATGACTTTTCTTATATGTCGTCAACCTGCTGATAAATTATCAAGGGAAGCCATCAATGATAGACATGATGTTGTTGATGATGAAGTTAAGTTGAAGACTTGTATAATAAGTCGTCAACTTACTGATAGGTCGTCAGATGAAGTCATCACTTGTAGGCAGTGTACAATAGCCTGGAAGAGCTATTAATGACTTGTCTGACAAGTCATCAACAAATTGATAGGTCGTTAATGGAAGTCATCAGTTGTCGGCTGTGAAGAAGGATTGGAAAAGGTTGTTGACGACTTGTTTGATAAGTCATAAACTGTCTAACCAGACATCAAAAGAAGTCGTTAGCTATGGGGTGGGAAAGATGTAGTTTGAAATTCAAATCTGAAAGATGTTGGTCATTTATAGAAAAAGATTAGGTTTTCAGTGGCATCTTGAACTTACTCACAAGAACAATTTTTATATATTGGTTTTCTTAAGTTTGGTTTCAAATTTTCTTGGAATTATTATTATGGTTTTTCGAACCCTTGGTTGAACTTTAAGTAAGAACAATCCTCAATTTCCATCTTTTGTAAGTTGACAACTTTTGAATTATGGATCTTATAAATGTTATTTCTATCTATCTCAGGAGTAACTGAATCCGATAACCGGAGTTGTGAGATCTACGAGGGTTGCATTATCAATTCTATAGTTTGATAAGATTTGAATGATTGTAGGAACTTCATGATAATTATTTTGTAATGAATTTACCTATTGGTTGCAAATGAAATATTAAGCCTTACATTGCTTGAACTATAAAATCAATTAGAGGAAGGGAATTCTCAACGGGGATTTGGAAACATTAAATTTCAATCTAATGATTAATGCTATAACAAGATTAGTCAACCTACAGGGATTTGGAAACTTTAAATTTCAATATGATTAATGCTATTAAAAGATTAGTCAACTCGATATAAAATCAGTTTAAACAAAAAGATTTCCTAAGTTTGAGAGAATTAGGTAATCTAGCATCTAAATATGTCAAAAGACATTTAGATGAATCATTGATAGTGATAATCTTCTGTTTCTTACTTTTCATGAGAATACTTCTCTTTAACTATTATTCAATGAGAAACAATTCTCACAGTGAACACAACTCTAGTTTTGCCATATCATTAATTTCAAATATTAAAACATTGATGTAAGGGTACTAAAACAAAGTGAACAGTAACATTTGTTTGAATTCTAAAAACCCCCCATTTACAAGAAACTGCTCGCTAATGTCTATTAAATCACAAATAGTATTGATTACACAATATTCCCAATGGGATTCGACCCCAACCTAGTTGGGTTATATATTTGACGACGAACACTTACTCTCTCATAATAGATGTTGAATTTAGGTATATCAACATAACACTTTAAGATAAAGGAACCATTGCTCCCTGATTAGGGCACTCTCTTAAGTAATGGAAGAAATCCCCAAAACCATAACATGACTAAAGCACTATACTAAAACTAGAAGATTAGTCTAACAAAGAATAAGCACTATGACAAAAGTAACTAGAAGATGAACCCCTAAAAGGGTGACTATTACTCTGGCCAGAAATTATTGAAACTAGACTTGCTCCATCGATAATTTGAAGAGCGGCATGAATGGGCAAACTATGCTAGTCATGATGCTTACAAGGTTGACACAAAGGAGACTTACCCTGAGGACTACTTCCTCTAAATCATAAGCCACTAAAACTTTTATGGTATTATGGCCTCTTATTACTACCTTATTGGTTCTCGCAATGCATCTCCTCCATAACTTAAGCATGATTAAAAACATCAGGAAAAGATCTACCAACAACTACCAGTCTTTATGTATCTATGAGGAGAGAGAGTATCAATCCCAAATAAAAACATTAAAATTTCTCATAATCGGTTGGTAAAATAGATGTTGCATGCCTAACTAACTCATAGAATTGATCCTCATAATCTATAAAATTCATCGAACCCTTCTCTTACTTCAAAAATTGATTCCTTAAATTTTATCTAAGGCTACGAGGCATATACATCTCCATGAAGACCTTGGAGAGCTGAGTCGATGTCAATAGGGAGATTCAGATACTCTGGAATCAAGATGACTTCTCCACCAATGTCGAGCCACCAAATAAATTTTTAAATTAGTGTAATCCATACCAAACGTCTTAACTATTCCTAAATTATAGACCTTATCCTCCCAAGAAATAAAGAACTCATAAGCATCCTCCCTAGTGCGCCAGAATCATAGGCGAAGCCACTCACAAAAATTAACCTAGCATTTTTTGCTCCTCAAAAGACATAGCAGGTTGGGCAACTGCTTGTTGAGCATCCATTGGTGAAGAAAGGACCTCAACCCTAGTAGTCATAATTGTAGAGTGCGCCCCCGCCTCAGTACCACTCTGATTTGTAAAATGTTCCCCATTAGACGATTCACCACCAACTAGTCCCAAGTGTTGAACCATTGCATCCCTTAATAGTGAAGAAGAAATAAACCCCGATATTTCCTAGGATCATCCCTATCCCACTAGTAGCTGGGGTGGAGAAATCTCTAGCTCGAGAGTAGGAAAAGGGTCTGGTGAATCTTTCTTTCCTAGTCCATGGCTGGTGCTACAACTTTAGGTTGTCCTCGACCTCTAGGTTGTCGGCGAACTATGAAACAATACCTAGTCACAGACTCAGGGTTTTCATTTTGTGTAGTGATAGAACGCATCCTAGCCATCTATGAAAGAGTTAAACCAAAGAAATCTTTTGAAACCAACTCAGACCCTTAGCACTAAAAGAGTTAAAAAAAGTAAAGATCTCCAAAGAATGTCCTATAGCCTCTTAAAATTAAGAAACAAATTCCATTATATCGATCTGTTGGACTCTGCTAGACACTTTCTCTTGTAAAAATAATACCAGTGAACCTAGTGCAGTAATACAAATTTGTGAAGAACCTATTTCAAAGTAGTGATGTTACCTACATTACTCCACTAGTAGGTAAGCCATGCCGAGTCCAGGTCTATGAGTAATGTGCTATTTTGGTGGAAAAATTGCTTAAATGCCAAAAATTTATAAGTAAAGACTTACAATAATAAATCAGTTAAATAATAATAATAGTAATAAAACAAAGGATAATATGAAATAAGGATAATGATAACACTCAACTTACACATCAATTTAATTGGAGGGTAGATGTCGTAAATATATTTACCCAACTTTTGAGTAGGGGTCGAATCCACGAGAAACAATGTGAGTGGATATAAAATTAGCGCAGAACAATGGATACTTACTAAATTCAAGACTAGCGTACAATAAGATAAAAATGGGGGGGGGGGGTCAAAAATATCACAACTAATATTTCTTGTTGGGGTTTTGAAGTATTAATTCAGCTCTACGAACAACTAGAGTCTAATCTATTAAGCACAGATCTTGGAATTATGCTTTCGTAGGGGAAACTTATGCATAAGTGTGTAATGACAATGCAAATTCTAAATATTGGTGATGTAGTAGGTTAGGTTTTAAATACTTGAGGTTAGTTTATCAACAAAACCTCAAGGGTATCACTCATTGACCCTTTTGAGTACCTGATGAGTGATTCAATCAAAGCCACCTTATACCTTAATAAAGCACCCCTTTTTATAGGATGGTTTCCTAAGTATATTCACGTTATAATAACCCTTATTTCTAAGATAGAGAAAATTAGTAAACTAAACTCAATAATTGTCAACTATTGCCGTGGTTCCCACATCCCTTTTTCAAGGATGATAAGGGTTCCTATAGTTCAACTAAACCCCACTTTAGAGGACGGTTTGAGCATTCAAGAGCTTGGGATTTTGATTTATTAAACCCATTTCTGTATTTTGGGCTTTTACCCATAAATCCCAACTTATTTTACTCATTCAATAGTTGAACCAAACATCACAAACTCGTAAATTCACAAAAAAATCACATCACGTACATATTTACACTGTAATCTAGCATGTTCCCGAGAGTAAGAACTAGATACACATAAATATAGTAAGCACAATATACCCAATAACCTTCATTGATTAGATCTATTAAAGACTAAGCGAATGTTACTTCAAATATTAAATATCCTCAAATCTTTAATGGGAATTAGCTAACTCTTCACTTGGAAGCTACTAAAAAGTAATCTTCACCCAAAAATAATATAGTAAGTTTAATAATTTAAAATTTTAGAATGTATAATGGAAAGAAAGGGTCTAGTCCTCTATAGGGAAATTTGGGAACAGTTGTGTGTATTTACATCTTTGCCCTTAGGCTGATTTTCTGCTAGGTTGCGATTGCACCAGTTTGGTTGTGATATCGCCTACCACGGTTGTGGGAAATGCCATGAGATCGTGATATCTTGACCATCTTGACTGACAGCGACCGAAGCCCGAAGCCCGAGGACCGCGATCATGATAACTGAAGACATGTGTTGCTATAGGTCTTTAGCTGTACTTCTTTGGTTCCATTTGTTCCTTTTTTAACTCCAATCCACATCTTTCCATCCTATTATCTTGGGCCTACAAAATATGAATATTAGTGCATTAATCACAAATTATATCTCACTTATTCATTCAAAGAATTGTAATGTGCACGAATGTGGAGTATAATTTTGTGTAAGATTCACCACTCATCAACATCCCCAACTTAATGTTTTATCTGTCATCAAGCAACACTACCTCTTAACATGAGACAACACATATTTTTTCACAAAATAGATCACCCAATGATCACATTCACTTTAAGCTTAGTCACTACCAAACGTATCTCTTAGCACTTAGGCCAGGCTATTCTCACTGTACCCCTCCACATAAAAAGAAATATCTAAGGATACAAAAGACTTAGAGAAACAATGCAACAATGACCAATACTCGAGAAGTGACTCACTTTTGACCATCACTAAGCTATACTCCGTTTTCCTTATTTTATTGAAGGTGACAAAATCACCCACCTCAACTTGTTCATATGCCCCCATACAAGAAGAAAAATTCCACACACCAAGCTACCAAGTATTCAACAAGGAATTTTATGTGCAAAACTCTCTCTCTCTCATAATAACTCTCTATGTTAACAAGTGTTATACCATAAGCTTTCCGGAATTTTCAATCGCCACTACAATGAAAGAAAATAGTTGGAGATCTCGGAGGTCTCATAGAGCTTGTAACATAGGTTCTGGTTAGGGTAGGATATCATCTTAGGAACAACATTGTTACACCCTCCTTGAACATCTACATTACAATACTTGATCGATGCTTTGACTCTGGGCCACTTCCCTTTGCTTTCATTCATTTGATTACACATGGGCCTACTATTGCTTTTTTGTTTCATCCATTTCATTTCATTTATTTTTCTTTCAAATTTCATGCAATTCATTCCTTTGTTGGGTCCTTTCTTTTTTCTTATTCATTTGGTTTAATGTTTAACACTATAGGCATTCACTAACACTTGTGGCCCAAGCTTTATTCCTTAAATATTCACCATCCCCACTTTAGTCTTTTAGACTTAAATTTTATTACTAAGTTCAAGGAGGGTATGGTCCAAAAGAGTGATAAAAGTTGAAAGCCTCATAGCTTGTAATGTGTTTGCCAATGAAAGGTCCAAAGGCTCAAAATGGGTAGTTAGAGATAACACTTATAGACGGGTAGGCTCTATAGGCTATAGTGGGTATCCAAAAGTCACAAAAATGTCCTTAGATCATTTCATCAACCAAATACAATCAACTCTTCATTGTATGTGGACATTCAAAGAAGGTCACATAAAGAGACAAAGTTTTGTTACAGGGTTGCTCACATCCATACTCTTGATTTTTTTATAAATTTTTTTTAGACGGAGGGGTGTTGTTTGCATTTCATTTGCACCACACGTAATTTACTAACTTGTGACTACAATCAGAACTTCTATCTTCAAATTAGATCAATATGGGAAAACCGACCATATGGCTACTCAAACTTTTCTAATAGAATGAGTGTAGTCCTAAATTATCAATGCTACAGGTATGCAAACTTCCCTTACATTTATGACCCTGACGCCACGCATATACAGAATTCACCTGCATCTAAAATTAAAACCCAATCATGAAGCTTTCACCTTAATAATGTCATCACTCAATCTATCATAGAGAGAAGGTCACCATGCATTACCATCATCAATTTAAAAATGAGTAAAAAAAAATCTAAAAATCAAAACAAAATGACTAATCCATGAAAATATGGGCACCATCAGTTTTCCCAAATGTAGCATCCTAAAAACATAAAAAATCCACAATGTCATCAAAACAATACAAAAGATAATAAAAATTATATCAAAACTATATAGAGGCACCCCCAACTAAAAAGCGAGTAGTGTCCCCACTGCATAAGCAATAAGTCAAGAGAAAAGGGTGCTCCCTAAATCAGCCTCAGGAAGTGCTCTCTCCGGTAGACTCTGCATTATCTCACTATTATTAGCATCAACCCACTGATAAAGCTCAACTTATATGTCAATTTAAATGTAAGGAGGTCATTGTTATTATATTTACCCAACTTTAGAGTCGGGCCAAATCAATGAGTAAAAATGTTAATAGCGATCAAATTAATTAGAAATGATAGATACAAGTTAAATTCAATCAAATTGGTACAAAAAGATAAAAATGGGGAAGATAGGTTCCTACACTAATTTCTCTTTTTGGGTTTTGTCTAGTATAAATTGTAGTTTTAGCAATTAAGCACGAATCTTGGGATTATGCACTACTATGGTAGTGACACGTGGGTGTTAATCATCTACATTAATTTAGTAAATTAAATATGGGTAGGCTATGTTATAGATTTTGAAGCTTTTCTTTCGACAAAACACCAACCTTTCACCCATTGATTCGAATACCTTATAGGTGTATTAAATAATTTATAGCTGCAACCTCAATCTAGGCACCCCTATTTTAGGATGATAACCATGGCATAGTTAACCTCACATTTACCCTTATATCTAAGATAGTGACAATTTAGCAAACTACACACATAATTATCTATCATTGCCTTGGTCTTCACATTCATCTTTTGAGGTTGATATGGATTCATATACATCCAACAAAACCATTCTTTTAAAGATGGCCTTGAACTTTCTAGAGCTTGGAGATTTCACTCATCAAACCCATGTGGATATTTTGGGCTGTCACCCATCAAATCCCAACCAAAATAGCACATCAATGATAAAACCCATAAACATGACCTAGAAAATGGATGTTAACAATAATAACCCATACACACTTAAGCCCTTATCCACACCTAACCCCAAGAGGGAGATTTAGCTACACATAAGATAAATAAGCATAGATATACCCATAATCTTCATTGAAATATCTTGTTGAAGATCTAAGCAAATGTTAATTCAAACTTGGTATTGCCACTATATCAACAATGGAAGTGAGTAAATATTCCACTTAGAAAGTCTCCACTGTATTCTTCACCCAAAATTTATACAATATTTTCTTCTCCAAAAATGAAGGATATAAAGTCTAGAGCTAAACCTAATATTTGGAAAGATGGAATATATGATAGATGATAAGGTTTGAGTCATTTTGTCAAAATTAGGATAAGCAACATGCATTTTCAATTTTTTCCTAGGGCTAAATATTTTTGTTGATTCGTGAACGCATGAATCTCATTTTAATTGAGCTCATTTAACCATGAGCAACTTCTGCGATTGCGGGTGGATTACTTTAGCATGAATTTCATGATCGCAGTCTGCTAACCGCAATCGCGGTACCTAAGGCCTTGCTACTTCAAGACTTCAACTGTACTTTCTTGATCCCTTTTTTATCATTTTATGCTCTAATCCACAGATTCTGATCTCCTCAACTTTATGCCTGCAAGAGGTAAATATTATTTCATCTAACCACAAATATGTATTATTTATTAATTCAAATCAAGGCAATGTTCATGAATATTGAGTGAGAATGAGTGGTAAAATCGCCACCCATCAACAACATAGTGAAGGACTCATCATTACTCTTGATTCTCGATGTAGGTAGTTGCTACTTGGGTTTAAGCACCCTGAAGATTCCTTTCACCCCTTTCTACATCTATGTAAAAAATTTCTCTCTCTTCTTCTCTCTTTTCACCATCTTCTCATGAAACTCTTAGAAATCCTTGTGAGACTACTAATGCTGAGTATGTTTTCTCAAGCCTGGATATTGTGGCTCCCTATGTCTCCTGCTTTTTTTTGTACTTCTCATAATCAATGAGTAACCATATCAGTGATGCCTGGTGGATGGCTCTCCCTGCCCTTGAGGAAAACATGATAAAAGTTTACTAATGGCATTGATATCCACAATAATGTACTCTAAGGGCCCCACAGTCTATGGTATGTATGACTCTGACTCTTTGACTGTCGATTTTCAAAAGTTGACTTTTATCTTTTTACTGTGGCTGGGAGAACAATCACCTAGAATCTTTAGTGGGAAGATGTTGGGACTTAGATGCACCCAGGTTTCTACAGTATATTCCTTCACTTCTTCTCTCTTGCATAGCTCAGTAATAAGGGAAGAAAAGAGAAGAAGTGTACTCCCTTGACTCTTGAAGTTCCTCTAGTCTAAAATCACAATCTCTTCCATTTTTAGCACAATGCATACTAAGATATAGGAAACCCTTCGTGCTCAGAAATCTGTGACAATAGTCATATGTGTGCATGGCAAAATCCATCTGCTAATAATACTCAGCCAAATTCTGGCCTCCGCTGTGAAATCATTGGGGGAGATGCCCCTTTTTGTGGAAGACCAGGGAACTTCTCTACTAGGGAATAGTATGCTAGCAATCCGTAACCCTGGCTCACACCTTCTTGCAACGAACTAAGCCATGTCTACATCCGAGAGCCCATATATTTCATTTTTCTGCTCAACTTTGAAATGTACTTCCTGTATCCTAATTGTCATCATTAGGTTTTTTAGAAAGGCTACGCTAAGATTTGCATAAAACTCATACACCTATTGCTCGTTAGAATTGCAGGGGTCCGGGGCAAAGAACATGTAACACCTCGAATCTAGTACCCAAAACACCACACGGTGCTCATGACCCAGAAGGACCACAAGAAAACCCATGACTGATTGATACGATTCTAATGGCCTCCTTAGATTTCAATGAAATCATTAAAAGTTAGTATGTGGGGCATAAAGCTTTGGCCACATTAAGGAAATGGGATCCTACATGGAGGGGCTAATTTGAGTATACCAAAGAGCAATCCCACGTTTGAAATATTGCTTAGAGCATTGAAGATTGAGGACTCATGATTTTAAGCCTTAATTAAGGACATTTTTGCTACTTAGCTTTGTCCAAGTAAAACTCCATAACTACCCCTTTTCATTAAGGGTATTGTGGTTATTTTGTGATGTAATAAGTTAGACTATAAATAGGTTCTATTAGTTCATTTGCTAGGGAGTTTATGAAAGATGAAAAATTGAAAAACTTGAAATCCTCTCTCTTGAGAGTAGACCACCTTACTACAGTCTTAGTTAGGACTTAGAAAAGTCATCTTAAGTATAGGTCTTAGAAAAACCAATATTGTTCTTTGCTCGGAAATGGTGGATCTTGAGGTGAGTCGAATACCTTGGCGGTCACCGTAAGAGTGTGGTTTTAATTATTACATTCATTAGGGGTTAATTTTTAAATATACTTGGTTCTTAATCTTGTAATAATCTTGGTCTCACTATCTATCATTTTATTATTTTGCAAACCCGTGTGTTTTTGTGTTTGTCATCTTGTATCCCTTTGTGTTGCTTGTTCTTCTCAGCTTTTGTGGACTTTTTTGGAATCTTCGTGGACTGATTTGTATCACTGATATCTGTAGTGAGCACTACATAACATATTATATAAATGCATAATAAAAGACTGAAAGGCCATAAGGTTCAAATATCTAATAAAACATAACGTATAAATAATACAGTATCACCATATCAAAACTGAAATAACTGTCTGAACATGCTATAGTCAGGAAGCCTCTAAACTAAATAAAACCTCTGGAGTCGATGGGACTTGTCCCCAACTAACTTTGTACTATAGAGATAATAAAGTAATAAAATAACTATGCTATACTCGAATAACGAGGACTCAATTCTAGTCTGGATGCTGAATGTCTGATCTACTAAGGATGCTCTGGAGCTCGTACTTCTAAACCTATGGTATAAAAAACCATAGTGAAAATGCGTCAGTACGATTGAATGTACTGGTATGGAAGTAAGGTTGGCTGAATGTTAGGGGTTTATATGCATGAACAATACTAACTGACTGAATAACATGAACAGGAGAATACATGAATGAATACGAGAACTGTAACTGAGATCATGACATCACTGAATTTGAATACTGATAACATATGTTTAATATGATTGAAATACTATTATCTGAATGACTGTGTCTGACAGTCCTTTTTTTAATGGAACTAGCCAAGTTTTGTATTGAACTAGGTGCCTATATCTGAAAGTCGTAAATTCTATAGAACAATTTTAGTTCTATTACTGAGCTTGAGACTGAGACTGTAACTATGGGAAATATTCATCTAACTGATATGCACCTAATAAGGTATTATAGCTGAGTTGGGATCCAATCTGTAAACCCAATTGGAAGGGTGTCAATACCGTGCCACTGGTAAGGACAAGCAGTGGGTGACCCTCATCTGACAGTGTCCCCAAAAGAGAACGGTGGTACCCTCATCTGACCGTGTTAATCCATCTCATCAGCCATTATCTATCAGTATTGATGTCTCAACCTATTCTGGCTACATATTTTTGTAATGCATAGATTGCTTCCAAGGATCATGCCCTTAACTGTCAGCGTGTGCCTTCATCCTTGGGTTCACTTGGTGCTAATTCTTACTCCCATCTTAATATACACTAAAATAGGATTAATTTATCTGAACTGGATTAAGTTCAGTGAGTTCTGTTGACTGTAGGAATACTACTAAGATTACTGAGTTACTGAGACTTCTGAGATTACTGGGATTTCTGAGTTTTCCTGAGTCATGAGTTTGATTAAATTTTATGAGCATGGCTTGACTGAGAGTCTCTTGAAAACTGAAACTGGCTCAAGGCACACAGCTAAATTATCGGGTATATGTACCCTTAGGAGTTGATAGGCTGAAACTAACAAGACATGACACTTTCTATACTCACGACCATAATCAACAATCCACAATACAATCATTGGGGAATTTCATGAGGCACTTGATTATCATAGTTTGGTACGTAAATAAGAATGCATATAAACATGTCATAATTTCATTGGGCTAATCTCATGAAGAATCCATCAAACAATTTTAGTCATAACAATAACACGGAAGTCATTTTGAACATAAGGGTGAAGCATGGGTTCATCAATTTGGTCATAATTAAGTCCAAAATCATAATTCTTCTTCTCTTGGCCATTTTATCAAAAACATTGCATGAATAACCTTAGGCTAAGGCATATACACTAGTTCATACATCATTGTTACTTTAATCAACTCAATTTAAAAGTTTCCAACCCACATACTAGTATAATTTCATGAAAAGTACATAAAGATTCCAACGCGGGATTCATGCAACCACATCAACATAATTAAAATTAACCCGCCACATGGAAATCACAATTCATGTGTTTAAAATGGGATTCTTAAGCTTCATGGGTGAAACAAACCCATGAATCAACACTTTACGTACCTAGGTGGATGATTTCTTGAAGATTGGTGGAGGAAAGCTTGAATTATTGTCTTGGGATTAAACATCTAGAGTTTCTTGTTCTTGGGAATTGATCTTTATGAGCTCTGGTTTGGTATAATTAGAGGTTAAAATGGGTGGAGAAATACCCAAATATCCTTTTAAAAATTGTTTAAAATCGCCGATCGAAAGTGATGACCGGTTTAGCGATGGACCATCATTGGCTCGATGGTTTGTCGGTCCATCTCGTCATACTTGTCCAGAACCTAAACTTTCTACCTCATCTACGATGGTTTGGGCGATGGTCTGTCGCTAGCTCAACGGTCCGTTGGTCTTGGCCATCGCACTAGACCAGAAGTCGGGCTCACTGCCTTAGTCACGGCGACTTTGGTGACGGTCCATCACTAGCTCGAAGGTCCGCCAGTTTGACCATTACTTCTGGGCAATTCTGACAGTTCTCTTTGAACGTCCATAACTTATTACTTTGATACCGGATTTTAACGAAATTTGTATCATTGGAAAGATAATTTTATCTAATTTAAACATTAATCATTTAGGAAGTTATTACTATCTCTTCTTAAGCCTAAATTTGACTTAAAAAAAGTTTGGGGTATTATAGCACATCCACCTTATAGCAGTGAGTCTGGAATGGATTCCTAGGAGTTTCTTCTCCACTTTATCAAAGCAAATGCCCCTTTCTGGGAGCAACTTGGTCCTTGGAAGCTCAACAAAGTAGAGGTTGTGGAATTTAACCGACATGACTATGGTATTGTCAAAGTCCCCTCTTTTGTGGCTGAGTACCTGTAAGCAACATAATTAGGACCATCATTAGAATTCTCATACCTAAACCATGCTAGATTAATAATATAAGCTCATGTGTAAATGCCGCAAGAGATTTTGGGATGAAAAATAAATGTGCACAAATTTTGAACTAAGCTAGAAACAGGTCTTAGTTATGGTGATTTCAGACCGTTCAATGTGATTGCAGTTCCGTGATCACGGATTAAGGTCCATGATTACTCATCCATGATTGTTATCATCGGGACCGCGATCATGGTAGCTAAGACCTTTCTCGACTGTTTCTACGATTTTACTTCAAACCAAATTTTAATCGCAAATTCTTGCTCTAACTATTCATATAAACATCATACTTAAGGAACTTAAGCTAAAAATGTGTGATTATACCCTCAGCCTTAAAGAAATTAACATGGAATTCTTTAGCGCATTAAATAAAAAACTGTGCACATTTATTTCAAGAGTTTTAAGCCTAAATCTAGGTACTCAAGACTTCTCTGATGATGTATACACTAACTACAACATCCAACCATAATCATAATCATACACATGCATGGATTTAACATTGAAAACATTATTTTAGGCCTAATCGTAAACTACAAGTTCTAAGCCTAAAAAAATATTAAAAATAAGGGAGTTAAGACAACATACCATATAATATAAAGCACAAAGATTTGAACACTTGGATCCTCATACAAAGTGAAAAATCAGAGATAATTTGAGATAATATGGAAAAGGGGTTTTTTAGGGAATAATGGTAGTCGGTGGTATGTTAAACTTATTTGACCATGATGGTGATCTTAGTATTGTGACCGTGGACACTCAGCTACCATGATCGCGTTAAGTAGACCGATATTATGTTAGTTAAGAGTAAATTTTAGGTCCCCTGCACTCCCTTGTTCAGTTCAAAACATAATAATTTCACACCTTTCCCTTTTCAAGTTCACTCAATGCTCTTCCTAGCACCAATATTTCAAGTAATATGTATGAACAAAAACATAATTAAAATCTACTATACATAAATGAAAGGATATGGGTCACTTTTGTATAATGATGGATTTCTTCCCATCTTTAGTGGAAAACCACCCCTCCCACTATTGTTGGTGTATACGTTTCGAAGATTGGAATCTCCGTCCTAACTCTCGCTCACTATGTGATGAGCGAATGAGGGCAAGAAGATTCAAATATTCCAAGGTGAAGCTAGATAGAGATGGGGGTATAACAATAAAGCTTCTATCTCACCACTTTGAAGTCATGCACCTTTTACCTCATTTCGGATAAAATTTCATGTTTAGCTCCTTGGGTAAAGGTGGGAACATCAATAGAACACTAGTTGCATATAAGGAGCTGAGTTCCTTGGCCTTTGGTGGTGGGGTTTCTATGTGCTCTTTTGGAATGTAAAAATCCAAAATATAGGGATAGTCCTCCTTTTCCCCATAATACATCATTTGCATCGGTAGATGGATTCTCATCATATCCAATGAGCATACTTTTGAAAAATAGTTTGAATGAGGTCTATCCCGTAATTCCGAAATCACATCACTAATAGCTTCTTTTCCCCTAAATGAACTAGAGTAGTCGTAAGAGATTTTCTCAGCTTCTTATTTTGACTCTAGCACTATTTCCTTAATCTTGCCATCTTCAACAATATGTTTTCTGGTTGGTTGGAAAGTCTCCAAGGATTCTTTGCTAAAAATCTAATTATTGACTACATAGCTTGGTTTCTCTTTTAGATTCATCTCTTCTTGGAATGTGGGTTCGGTGATGGTATTTACATGATTTGTTTTCTTTACCATTTCCCCTATCTTGGTGATCTCGTCTTAGCATGCTCCCATAGATTGATGTATGTCTTGCACATTCTCCCATAATGTATTTACCCAATCCAAAATAGTATGAAGCATTGCTTCAAAACTATTGGACTCGGCTTGTTGTTCTCTCCTTATTGGTGATGATACTTGTCAAACTCATATGAAGAACTAGAAATTAGGTTAGCATAATAGGGGTATGGGGAATTTGGACAATCACTCCAATTT
Source organism: Capsicum annuum (assembly GCF_002878395.1). Lineage (NCBI taxonomy): Eukaryota > Viridiplantae > Streptophyta > Magnoliopsida > Solanales > Solanaceae > Capsicum > Capsicum annuum. The sequence goes on from NC_061122.1 coordinate 76,523,043, forward strand.
CCATCTCAAACACCACATAAAGAACAACCAAACTCCCAATAGGATCGAGATGGTGATTCTATCTCTCTATGGGGAGCATATCTACAATCTATTGGAAAGCTGGGTCCATCACAATATAGACATGGATTGTCAAGATAGGACTCCCAACTGCCAATATCATAGTAGCCCCGAGATGCTATTGATAAAAGTAAATAAAATAAAAAATCTACCTAAAACAAAAAACAAAATAAAATCACAAACAATTAATTATTTACAAGATTGAATTTAAGCAAGTAAGCTAAACTTTAAAACTAATTCAATATGCCAAATCGTTCCCCAGCAGCGACGTCATTTTGATAATGCTTAACTTACTAATAAATTTAAGTTCAAGGTGGTGGTAGTCAATATATTTACCCAAGTTTTGAGTCGGGGTCGTATCCATGAGGAACAATGGTACTTGCAAAATTCAAACCTTAAGTACAATAAGATAAAAATGGGGGAGGGGGGGTTGTTAGATATCACAACTAATAGTTCTTTTTGGGGTTATGAAGTATTAATTTGGTGTTGTGTACAATTATAGTCTAATCAATTAAGCACGGATCTTTGGGTTATTCTTTCCTGGGGGCAACTTATGATTAGTCGTATAATTAGTTGATGCAAATTCTGAATATTGGTGATGTGGTAGGCTAGGTGGATATCCTCGAGGCTAGTTTGTCAACAAAACCTCAAGGGTGTAAATCAGTTACCCTTTCAAGTACCTAATGAGTGCTACAAACAAAACTACCTAATACCTCAATTAGACAACTCTACTTCTTGGATGGTGTCCTAAGTATAGTCACTTCATAATCACCCTTATGTCCAAGATAGTAAAAATTAGCAAACTAAACTCAATAATTGTCTACTATTGCCTTGGTTCCCACATCTCTCTTTTAAGAATGATGAGGGTTCCTATAGTTCACCCAAAACCCTCTTTTAAGGATGGTTTAAGCTCTCAAGAGCTTGGGATTTTCATCCATCAAACCCATTTGGGTATTTCGTGCTTTCACCCACAAATCCAAACCTTTATTACTTAAGTAGTAGTGTAACCAAACATAAAGACTATTAAATATACAAACAAATAACATCACATACATATTTACACCCTAATCTAGCATAATCCCAAGGGAAAGAACTAGGAACACATAAAAATAGTAAGAAAGATATACCCAATAACATCCATTGATTAGATCCACGAATGACTAAGTGAATGTTTCTTTAAAATTTGAATATCCACAAATTTTCACTGGGAGTTAGCTAATCATTCACTTGAAAGCTACTCCAATGTAATCTTTACCGAAAATTAATATAATATTTTTTTCCAAGTATGGAGGCTAAGATATAGAATAATGTTCAATAATTATGAATCGTAGAATGTATAATGGAATGATAAGTTCAGAGTCTTCTTTAGGGAAAATTTGGGAATAACTGTGTTCATTTAAATATTATCCCTTAGGCTAATATTCCACTAGGCCGCGATCGCACTGACCGGGACCATCGCAAATGCCATGTAATCAAGATATCTTGGCAATTTTGACTGACCATAACCGCGGTCCGTGGAACACAATAATGATAACTGAGGCCATGTACTTCTCCCGGTCTTTAGGTGCACCACTTTTCTCTCTTTTGTTCCTTTTTTAGCTCCAATCCACATCTTTCCATCCTATCATCTTGGTGCCTACAAAATGTGAATATTAGAGAATTTGATCACAAATTGTCTCACTTATTCATTCAAAGCATGGTAATGTGCACAAATATGGAGTATAATTGAGTGATACATACACCACTTATCCAATCATATCACATGACCTAGTAGTATTGGTACAAAGGCCGCTAAAAAGGAGTATAAGTACTGTAATAGTCAAATATACATCAGTCTCGAGTTATGAAAGTTTAGACAAAAGTCAAAGAAGGTGATAAGGTCAACTCTAGCTCTAGAGATCGCCCTGTCTCCAAACTCTATGTAACATGATCATGATGTAAATATGGCAATTAGTACTTGGATCCAAACTAAAATGGTATAGAAGTTTAGTATAATTACCGAATCTATGGGTACTCAGAATACATCATGCGCTGAATTAGTTAAATCATAATATAAGTAGAAAATATTCAATATAAATAAGCTAAGTAAAAGTAAAAGGAAAAACCTTGAATAACCCTTCATGCATTATAATTAAAGCAATAAATTAGAATAATAACATAAAAGAACACATAGATATCTCTACAAACCTAGCCCCATAAGCAAGTAAGAGCAAAAATTAAGTAACCTAATGTTGGCCCCCATAAGCTTAGAGGGTGTAGCAAAGAAAGCAAAACAACTAAAGTTACATTAGTTAGACATATCACAAGCCATAACTGTGAATCCATCCATATCATAAACCACCATGTAGATTGGACTATAGACAACACAAAAATGATCATAAGTAATATCTCGTTGTCCGGCTTGAACTAGAACTCGTATAGTCAAATGCAAGACTTGAACTTGAGCTCACATCATCAAATGATGTACTTTAATCGGAACTCATAACATCAAACATGCAAAAATCAAACTGAAAATATAATCATAAATATTTGGACTTGAACCAAAACTAGAATCAACACTCAAGTACTAATCTAGCATATCTATCATGGAACCAACTTATTAAAGCTGATAAATATACACTCTAAATGATAAAATATCCCTATAAAGTTTCCAAGGAGCTAATAACATTCTTGGCTTAAAGATGGCTAGAGTGGGACCCATTTCTAATCCCCAAAATCCATTATAAGGAAAATTCTATACTGGACGAGGGTATGGTATCTAATATCACTACTCGACGTTAAATGAGACATATTCAGTCCTAAGATAGCAATTCTACACTAAGCATGTGTAACTAAGTCTATTACGCCCAGTTTACTATTCCTAAATAGATCAAGATATCCAAATCATACAAATTATACTCCCAAGACCTAATTCCCAACCCATATCTGGCACATTACCATAAATACTTTGTAAATTAAACCAATATATGATAGATGTAAATGTAGTCTACCTAGTTGTTGAAGAATGCCAGATAAAATTTGCTAACTTTGATATTTTCCCTCCCAAAAAGCATCCACACAATGTCACAACATAGAAATAATAATCTACTCATCAATATAACAACAACGATATGCATATTGCATTTTGATGCTTTGGGTCAAAAATTACATAAAAATCCTATGTGGTGTTCTCATGCGGAAGTGTATTTTCAAGACTATTAATGTGTCCTTCCAGGCTCAAGCGATATTTTACCCTAAAGAATGGTGAAAATTCGAGCTAAAATGGTGAAAAAATCAATTAACCAATATTCTACAGATTTTGAGAACTAATTAAGAAATGAACCATGAAATTAATGAGACTTACCAAGAATTCATATAGCAAATGAGTAATCCAAGCATCGAACACCAAAAAACCTCCTATATATGTTTCTCTTTATTTTCCACATGATCTAGGATTTTCACTCATGAGATGTTCAAAAAATTGGCGAAACTAGACAAAGTGAGTTATTGAATGACTCATAGGTGTCGCTAAAGTAGGATCTGGGCCACTTTTGTGATCAATGCTAAAGTGAACAAGTACTGCTAAACTTGTACCATACTTACCTGGAGTGATAATAAAGAGGACAAGCCAAGGCAAAAGCGACTTACAATTTAGCAGCCAACTTGCTGCTAAAGCAGCTTAATAGGCTGGGCTGGGCTGCTAAAGCATGTGTAAGGCCGTGAAAGCACCTTTAAGGCCACTAATATTCTTGTAAGGCGGCTAAAGCAGCTTCTAATAAAGCACCCAAAGGTCCATTATAGAAGATTCCTCAACTAAGTGCTCCAACTACAAACTTAGATTTTTTCCAAGTCTCAACCGGCCCCTCGAAGTTTTTCTTAAAATACTGTATATCAAATGAGCTATGCTACCCTATCAATTCGATATTTCAGACTCAATGCAACTAAAATTTACATACAAGGTTGTTTAGATGAAAAGTGGGTCCCACACCCAAGTGCATTTTTCTTACATTTTGGCCAATAGCCTAAATGATTCTGAAAGCCTTTGGACCCAAACCAAAGGTCCTCCTATCCTAAAATTGGCATTTTGGAAATATCAGAACTATCTAAATGGGCATACGAGGCTATTTGACTAAAGTCTTTGCTTGGTAGATAATTTTTACCTACAAATATTTATAAATAAGAATTGGCTCTAAAAACAAATGAATGGTCCAATAACCAAACCATCAGATCTAGCAAGTCATAAATGACTTAGGGCAGCTATATGAAAGCTCTAAATAAAAAATACTTGGAAAGGTAGAAAGTGACCTGAAGGTTCATTACAATAGTCCTTCAGCAACTGAATCCATCTACGTTGCCTCAGATTAAGCTCATTCTAAGTCATAATATATTAAAGACTATGATGATCGATCAGGATCTCAAAGTGAAACCCATAAGAATAATGCCTCTGAATCATAAGCACAGGCACTACCATTGCGAACTATAACTCATGAATGGGTAGTTATGCTCAAGCATCTTTATCTACCTCGATGGATATGTAATAATATAGAACCACAACATCAGAACACAACCCAAAAAAACACTAGAAGAATCACATTTGATGGTAAATGTATCACCCTAAATTGGAAGAGTTAGAACATAATCAAAATGTTGAGCTTTAGAAATCTAGCATCATCACTTACAAACAACTAAAATGGAACCTCTTTCTTAATCAATCTAGTCATAAGGGTTCTTAGAAGAAAAACCCTCAATTAACTGACTATTGTAGCCTTCCAACCCAACAAAACTGTGAACCTTATTAGGAGATGCAGAAATAGACAAACAATGAATAGACTTAATCAATGTTGGGTCTACCAAAATACCATCCTTGGATACTGTATTCCCTAAGAAAGATATAGACTCCAGACAAAACTCAGACTTTAAGAATTTTGTGTAAAGCTTATGATATCTCAAAGTTTAGAGCACAATCCTAGAATACTTCTCATGCTCTACCCTACTCCTCATATAAACTAAAATGTAATCGATGAACACTATCATGAAGGAGTCTAAATATTGCCTAAAACCAAGATAAATCAAATCCATAAATGTTATTGTGGGATTAATCAACTCAAAAGACATCACTGGGAACTCATACTGATAATAATGAGCCTTGTAGGCTGTTTTATGGATTTCCTCATCCCTGACACTTAACTAATGGTTGCTAAATCTTAAATCAACCTTAGAAAATATGGCTACACTCTGAAACTTGTCTAACAAATAATCAGTATGAGGCATAGGATGTTTATTTTTCTTGGTCACCTTTTTTAACTACCTATAATTGAGACACATATCCATATATCCAATCTTTTTCTACACAAGAAGAACTGGAGCACCCCAAGGAAACATATTAAATTAGATGAAGCCTCTATCTAGAACATCTGAAGCTGAGTATTTAAATCCAGTAGTTTGGTAGAAGCCATGTCATTTAGATCCATGGAAAGAGGTTAGGTGCCTAGATTAAGGTTAATAGAAATCCTAATGTCTCTCTAAAAAGGAAGGCTAGTTAGGTTTATAAGGAAAACATCTAGAAAATCACATACACTCAAAATGGAATCAAATAAAGGACTCATGTCACTAGCATCTTGAACATAAATAAGAAATTACCTATAACGCATTAACATTAATCTCTTAGCCTGCATATAAAAAATAATCCCCATCAACACATGGCTAAATGAACCTTGCCAAATCATCAAGAGTTTTCCAGGTATGGGTAAGTTAGTAGACATAGAAAATAAATCAAAGATCATATAGTAAAGGGATAACCATTGCATAACTAGAATCACATCGAAATCTACCATATCATGGAAAATGAGATAAACTAGAGTGTAAAACATGCAAACAACCACCAAACAAGATTAATATAACTGATCCACTACTGAAGAATTAGCCATGGGGTAGTTACACACAAAGGAACATATAAAGACTCCAAACACAAACCCAACCACATTGTATACTAAAAAAATACATGAAAATGTTGTATTTGGATCAAACAAAGTAGAAGATGGCTTATGGAATACGAAAATTTTACCTGTGATCATAGCATCAAAATCCTCAAACTCTAGCCTAGTCATCACAATATATAATTAGCCCTTCTTGTAATTGGACTTGGTTTCTACCTAACTACCTACCTTATATCTCTAAGGACAACATCTAGAATACGGGGACCACCCTTACAACCCTAATGACCACTTCTAACTCGTTGTAACAAAGATATTATCAGCTATGTAGTCTAAACTGAAGGTTCAATCTTCCTATATTGGGGATATTCTCTGGAGAAGTGACTAATAACCCCAAAGTCCTTATATGTCCTAGGTACTATTTTCTATCTAAAAGGTCTGGCAAATCTAAAATGCTACCTCGACTCGATGACCCTAACTTAATAACCTTATAGGGCTGACTACTTCTCTAACCACCAGTATCACTATAATTGAGTTGGGCCCTATTTTAAATCCAATAAAAATTTTAAAGTAATCGACTGGCTTAGCTTGATGTTGATAAGATTGTTGATTGGTATACCTATCGTAAAATATTTAGCCTCTAAACTATGAGCTATTTTTGTCTCCTACTATAATAACCTTCATAACGAGTCCTCTTATTGCTTTCTTCTTAGTCTTTATGATCTGTCTGACTTTATAGAATCAACATGCTCAAAAACCTCCATAAGAGACATCTGTGAAGTCACCACGTTATGTGTAGCCCTACAAAGTAAAAATCTTAATCACGAAACAAGCCATCAAATATGCTCATACCTCGTTTGCAAAACCATAATGACGTGTCTTGAAAACCCATGAAATCTTTCCTCATATTCACCCATAGACAAAAAACCCTATCTCTATGTAGAAAACTTATCCTAAAGATATTTGCATATGTTCTTAGCCATATATTCCCTTCCCCTAGAAAGCCTCAGAGAATTAAGTCTAAAACTAGTAAAGATCCATCCAACTTGGAATTAAGATATCCTCTCCACCACCTCTTTTCTATTATCCCTAAATGACAAATAATAAATTCAACTACATTCTACTCGACCAACCTCATATTCTGGAATCTCTTGTTTCTATTAGATAAGAACTCATAAATAGCCTCTACTAGGGTGCTAACAAACATAGGTAAAGTCGATCGTAGAGATTAACCCAACATCTTCTGCTCTTTTATGGACATTACTGACTACGATACTAGTATTTGTGGGACTACCAATACTGGAAGAACCTTTTCCTTAGGGGACACTGCTGCAAACATTGACCCTAAATCAATACCACCTTATCTTATTGGCTAAGCTCCTTGATTGGTGAACCTCCAAATAACCCTAATAATTGTACCAATTCATCCCAAAGAATCATAGATAATATAAAGTCTAGTGGAGCTTAAATTTCTCCTTAGCACACCTGATCTTGTGGTGGCAGAATGGCATGATTTTTCTTAGGTTCATGATCTATAATAGGGTTTAAAAGTGGCTCCCTATATTTATTTATTTCCGGGTTTGCTTCTCTAACCTACCCTCAACCTCGAGGCTGACCTCCACCCCTAATTAGAGCTCTAGAAATGGGTTAGGGATTCCGATCCTTGGCTACTATATCCATACCCTAGCAAGCTATAAAAGGTCAAATAAAATAAAGATTAAGAGACAAATATGGACACCATGCATAAAAATGAAATAAAAGAATGATAATTTCTCATAAAATGTATTGTAGACTCCTTAAAAGAGGGTACATACATATCCGTATCGATATGAAGAACTCTACTAAATGTTAGCTTTGTTTCTAATAATACTAGAAAATTATAGGCTTTGATACCAAGATATCCTAACCCAATTTGTCAAGTCATAATGGTGCATAAGGAAGAAATCATGGAATAGTAGGGTTAAAATCAATAATTGTAGTAACATAAGCGGAAATAAAAAATTCTACATATAAAATATATCAAACGGGGGAAGGTAGAGAAAAATATACAAGATAATGCCATCAAAAATATTGTGATATCGGTAGTAGAGCCACTACTAACAATAAAAGAGTACTAGACAGGAACGTATACATAGTAGCCTCAAAGGGAAAAAACTATACAAGAACAGATGGAGGAGGATCAACCTCAGATGCTATTAAGCTAACCCTTCTTCATAATAGTACTGGGATAGAAATATCACATCAACTTTGATTGGTACTCAAATTTGCACTAGTGAAAAGCTAAAATAGCATAGTATGAGTACAAATATAATAGGTACACAGCAGGTATTATCGACCAACTAAGCTCAAATATAGAATAAGTATAACAAAAATGCAAAGGTATAATCTATGTCAGCAATAGGAAGTTATTGAAAGGTAAACATCCACTTAGATATGCAAATGCGATAAAGGAATAAGTAAAGGTGATACAAGAAGATAAATAAGATAGTAATGCGGATGTAAACAAAACATAACGTAATTAGGCCCCCATATGTCCATCAAGAACTCTAAAAAGGATAATTAACCAAATGATGACCTCATAAGCCGGTGGGGCATACAATTGGTAACTAAAGAAAAAACATAAATAATCCATAATTAAACTAGTCATAAGATAACAAAGCATCCATCTAAATATGCACTGAGCTTGAACCGACACTAATGGGTAGTAATGAGAGGCCAAATGTTGGGCTTAATCCGGTAGAGATTGATGATAAGAAGAGGCCATATTCAAGATTTGTATCTGCATTAATGGTTAGTAATGAGAGGCCATATATATGATATACAATAGAACTCATAATTAGATGCCAAACTAAAAGTGGAGAATAGAGGAACCACAACTCTGACAACAAATGTATTACTGTAAGAACTCCTACACCATATCTTAATAAAATATTGCACTTAAACCTAAACTAATTGTAACCATACTCAAATATACAACTAAACTCAAATCATACCATAATCGATGCCAAAGTTATGCTAAAATATATTTAAATATACCCATAATTTTGTTAAAATAAGGACTTCACAGTTTATAAGTTTAATACCACACCCAATGTTCTTAAATGTTACACCATACTAAGCGACAATGAGGCTATAATCTACCTAATAAGGCCCTTACCGAATTAGAAAGGTAAAAAATTATTTCAAATAATACCCGAGCTAAAATAAAATGCCCAAAACTATCATAATACTACACTAACAATAAATAATATTAATCTAAAGATATAGCATTCCTAGCCTATCTTGACGTCAATGAAAAAAGCCTCTCCGACAAGCCTTCAAATAGTGTCCCATTATAACCTGTGCTTGAATAACCTGATGTAATTTTTTTTGGTTTGATAAACTATAAAAATATTCCCTACCAAGTATATTACTTACATGTATAAGTATATTTTATACATATTATATTAGTATGTATAAGGTGAATATTTTGATGAGAAGTGAACATGAGGTTTTTTATTGGGAAAAGATAAAGTTTAAAAACAACATATACACATATATATAGATGTATATGTAGCATGATTATGAGACATCTTAATAAATTTTAAATGGAAATCATATGGCTATGTATGGTCATGATAACTTTTAAATTTGATGTTTGATAGACACTCCTCTACCTATATGTGGAGTGATTTATCCATAAGAAATTCATTTGTCCACTTTGTATATATATAAAGGTATTGAATAGGTTTGTGTATAATAGATACAATGTTTTGAATGTACCATGGTTAATAAAAAATTATTTGGAAAAAAGACTATCATATAATAATAATATTTTAACATATCTAGATTTATAATCTTCTCTTAAATTATTAATGGATTATAAAACTGATTAAAAGTAACATAGGAAGATCATTTTAACATTTTCTATTCCATTCACCACCTCCATAATATTTTTATCCTCACTCCCAATTACAAGGGCCTAACGAATAAAATCCAATACCAATGTGTCCACGTCTATGTATAATTGTACAAATGATAGGATTAGTAAACTTGGTGGTGTCATAATAGGTATTTTTCTCTTAGATTAGTCTTTTACCGCCTTTTTCAAGTTGGCCAATTTGGATGTACATATGCTCAACATTGGTGCCTGAATAACCTTTAACCTAGCCCCGACTCTCAAAATAGTCCCAGATGATCTGTATACCCCACACAACTACATAAATCTAATTATTCACATAGGATTTTACCCAAATTATAATTTCTTAATCCTTGCACCATGAAAATTCTCATTCCTAAGAATATAATCCAACACATATGTAATAATAAGGGTATAGACTATAGACACAGACTTTATAAGACATGAAGGTGCTGTGGGATACTGAGATAAAAAAGTAGAAGTAGTAACATTAGCCTTAACCAACAGAAAATTATCAACCTATATAGCTCTCTCAATTGTCCATCGAGGTAAATCTTTAAAATCCACTTTCTATCAAAAAGTCGGATTCTGCAAATCTTTGATCAAAGAAATTTTCACAGTCTTCATTAGTCAGAATATATTGTCAAATACAAAAATATATCGTATCTAAGCTTTGCAACACAGTGTTGTCACAAATCTCAGGAAGAGTAAATAAGTATGGTAAAGTAGTACACTTTATTAGATCTCATACTTAATAATACATGGGATATTATTCTATAACATTCATTAAATGAAGTTACCACGTCAGAATTGTAAGTACTAAGTGTGTTGTCATTTATGGTGGGTGGTCAATAGTGTCGGAGATTTAACACTGTGCTTTAGTTATAAAATCAAGATGTGGTTTTAGAATGTCCGCCCATTTAATCACACTGTATTTTCCCTAGACTCCGAAATGTGGTCCACCAACCACTTAAAGTACATAAGCTATTCTTCACTAGATAACTTTTTCATTTTTTTTAGTTTACTCATATGATAGTTTTATATTCTAGAGTCTCCATTATCATCTCACACGGTGCACCAAATAATATCTTTAGATTCTACTTTAGAAATATATCAATGGCATATCCCTCAACATTATACATCTACTTTGAGCTATTTTCACATATCTTTCTCCTTCTCAAAAGGAGTCATATTTTTACTATTGTAGCATAGTTTGAATAAAACACTCACACTAATTCAGACCCATATGTTCCTGGTGGATTAGTCATCCACTTCAATATGTACTTCTTGAGGACTTGGTTCAGCTTACTACTTTATTGAAATTCCCCAGATACCATGCGAGGTTCTTTCTGAATACTTTACTGCTTAATACCTTTGTTGTTTAGATTAACTAATAATGTAGTATTCTCGAGCATTTGGTATCAACCATCTACTTAGGTTGATTCTTTTTTAATTTGTCCTATAGTAGGTCTATCAGAGGATTTTCGGTTGGACTTGTCTTCCTTTCAGGAACTTATCTTCTTAGCTTTCTACCTAGCTTTAGGCTCACTCCCATTGGGGTTTTATTCTTGTCCTAACTCTTCAAAGGGGAAAGGTTCAATTAGAGTGGATACAGGACTAAGAAGTAGAGGTAGTAGCCCTACCCTTAGTTTTTACATTTCATTCATTTTGGACCTACTGCTTTTAGGTGTATGTTGGTCAACATAAGCAATTTTAAAGTACTCGACTTTGGAATAACTGGACTCTCACTCTCTAAAGCTTTCGTAGATGCCATAGTACCTATATAGACATATGTTAGTCTCATAAGAAATAACAAGTGGTATGTAAAATAAACATAAAGATGAACCTACTTACGATCGTGTAATGAAGGTACAATCCTTCGTTAGGTAGTGGAAAGTACCCCTCAGAATTTCCTTAAAAGGTGTTATATCAGATGACACCATACCATAATAATTCAAAGATTGGATGATTATGGGATGTGATTTTTTGATGAACATACTACTACCTTAAAAACTAGCACCTACAATGATCTAGTCCATCATTGTATATAGATATCATGATCGTGGGTTGCGTCTTGGAGTGTGAACTAATAATTCATCATCTCTAAGAAAAATATTTATCCTATTGATGTTCCACAATCATGGGTTGTGTCGTGAAGTGTGCACTAAAACTTCATAATCTGCAAATAAAAGATCATTTCTATTTGACGTTATTTTTAAATACATAGAGGGTAATTAGACATCGCCCTTTGATCATACACACTATTTTAAACATGTACACAAGGTACATTTATGAGGAATTCTTTTAAAACACAATTTTATCCAAACTCCATAGGTATGAACTCACCTTTTCTTTTACTATTTAGCATGCTTTTTCCAAATTGATGAATAAAATACAACTTACTTAGTAGCAATGTCAAGCAACTTAAATTTAGAGGGTCTTTTTAGAATCTAAGGGAGAATAGGAATAGTCCAAATGAATTTGCTTAAATTTTCAGTTAGAATTAATTTATTTTCTTGCTTAAGTGTGTACTTATTAAAAATTTTGAGTTTGAATGGTCAAACATATGTATTGGGATAAAGGTGTTGGTTGACATATTAAACAAGGAGCTAAGTTAGGTCAGATCGAGTTTTATTTAAAATATTAAGCCAAACAAATAACTCAAACCTATGATTGTGGAAGAAAAAAATGATCATGGAATGTATTCATATTAAGGAATTTTAAGAAACTTTGAAACTCATGAAGCTTAAGGACAATCATACCCTTAAGACATGATCATTCCTTAAATTCATACTATTTCTTGGGTGTTGATTTATAAGAGTTTAATCGACGATTAATACCACGATTGTAACATATAAATATGATCATCGTGATTAATCTTAAGATAACTACTAAAACTAAGTCCTTTGGACTTCACACAGACGACTAATGTCATGATCATGGGATCTTCTTTTAGTTGTATAATATGTTTATCGATTTAGTGTTTGTTCAAGTTCCTTTGGTTCTTTTCTACATAGTCTTTAAGAAGTAACACAGATTTTTCTAAAATATAAAGAGTACAAAATCATAGGTTGCCTCCCAAGCAGATTTAATGTCATAACATGACTTGGCTTACTTGGTTACTCAGGCTTCACCAACTAGCCCATAGTTTGCCTTCCATGAAGTGCTCGATTTAATATTGTGGCATGATTTAGGTGTGCTTGATATGTCATGGAAACTAGGCACTTTTGATACTTAAAACCATGAATTTATGTATGTACTTAGGATGTTTTGGTGGATATGATGAACTTTTTTGTTTATTGTAGGTAAAATATGTCTACAAGAGTGTTGGGATGAAATGAATGAAAAAGACCCAAAAAGACAAGTTTCAGCTTGGTAGAAGCTTCCTCATGAGTCATCAACACATCATAGGACTCGAAGGATGACATGTATGAACAACAGAATCCAAGAAGCAGAAGAAAAACAAAGTGCTTAGAAGATATGACTAGAGCATCCGAGTCGTAAACAAAGATATGAGCCATATGAAGAAATCATAAGCATAATAAAATCTAAAGCTACCATTCAAATTTGATTTCTCAAAAGTATATGAGTCCAAATTTTATGTATGACTCATATAAGAAAACCATAAGCAAACTAATGTCGAAAGATACAAAAGAAAAAGTCCTAGATAGATATGAATAAAGGCTATGAGTCATATGATCAAGGTACGGATCATAAGCTAAAGTCATATAAAGAATAAAAAGTTGAAACCTTGGGATATAAGACACTACAATGGATACTAGAGGTAGGGTATGACTCATATGATTATGATACGAGTAAAAGATCGAGTCGTACCATGTGCTGACTAAACTTAACCTTTTCCATTTTTATTAGTATTTTTTTTAGTATTTTTGAGATACTATAAATACCCTGGGCTTATCTTTTATTAGGTTACATTCATCAACATCTTTATCATCTATCTATGTTCCAATTTACTCTATTACATAATTTTTCCTTTTTATTGAGATTTTGCATTTTTATTCAATAAAAAATTCCAAATTTTACTCCTCTCATTATTGTGTAATTAACTACATGCTTTCTTTATTAATCATGATGGATTGTTGCATGAAGATAAGGTACTAACTTCCCTTACTAGGGCTATGAAACCCTAGTGGATTAACTATGTAAGGGAAGTAGGAGATTCATCTATTCTAAAGTAAACTGTATGTATCTTAATCTTCATTGTATAAATTGACCTTGACGCTACGATAGAATCTTGGGATAGCCTATATTCGTAAACATCCTAACAAGGGAGTTCGTGATTGGGAAAATAGGATTAAGATGGTAATTTAAGATTCACTTCAATCATTACTATTCCACCTTCTCATATAATCAACTTGAGATTCAAAATGTAAGAGTTGAACTGAAGCCATAGATAAGGAGCAATAATGCGATGCTTTATGACTCTTAAGGTAAATGGTGAGATTTATCAATATATTTAGAAAACTATTAATAATACATAGCCTATAAACTTTACATGTATAGTAGCAAATTAGATGGGTTGAACATATGAAACTTATGGATTTAAAAATCCAGGGGGAACACCGTCCTAGTGTTTTTCTTTTATTGTCTATAACTCAAAGCACTCAAGTTTGGTTACTACCTCCTGATTACATCAAAAACCACCATTTACTTTTCCACGCTGCTAGTGAATTACATCAAGTTAAGAAACTATTCAGCATCTTTCCCATGGGTTTAACCCCAACCTCTTTGGGTTAATAAATTTGGCATTAATTGAAACATACTTCTTTTGGAGGTTAGTTTTTGGAGACATCAAATTTTGGCCGTATTACTTGGGAAGACAGTGTAATTTATTGATTGAATTTCGTGAAGTTTGCAAGTGTAATTTTTTATTTTTGATTTGGCATACAACAGTGTATGTCAAATACTAGGAGAAGAGGCTATCCTATACTCCCCTTTGATCCAAAACTTAAAAGAATTATTCAAACACCACGAAGAATGGCAGAACAAGTGTGTGATAGTATTCTGACAAGGGTTCAATACCTCATCATTTTCCTCCTCTATTACTACCAAATAATCCCTAGAATATTGTTGGCAAACAAGCAAAAGAATTTTTAGCAGCAACATTTGAAGAAGCTAGAGTGGTGGAAGAGCAGGCCTGAGCGAAAGTGTCCAGGCTAGCTCAAAATGTAGTGCTAGTTATGCCAAGACAAGTGCCTACCAAGTAAAGAAGAGTTAAAAGAGTACGACTTTTGATGAGTCCTACTTATCAGTATCTTCTACCATATAAAGAAGATGAAGACATAGGATATGTTGAACATGCTAAAGTAGGAGCCTTGATTCCTCTTGCATTTCTTCCGATTGTTAAAGTTTACAATACCAGTGCTATGATCCTTGCTAAATCTTAAGAGTGCATTTTAAAAATAAATAATTGTTGATACAAATATGCATTTTAATAATTTTACCAGGATTTGTTTTTCATACGCTATTCTAAGGATATATCATAAAGCTTTGAGAATACGATTGTTTTTATTTTCATTGACTGGAGAAGCATCACTATGGTTAGGTAAATTTCAATGATGCTCAATCACTACTTGGCATGAGCTGCGAGAATAGTTTCTGGACAAATTTTTTCCACCTTCATGGATGATAAAGTTGATAGATTATATTTATATACTTAGACAATTACACAGAATACTTCTATGAAGCATGGTTTAGATTTAAGAAAAAGCTAAACATGGTACCTAATCAAAGAATTAGAGGATCAAATTTGTTTAAAATTATCTATATATCATTAGATGTTAGTTCGATAGCAATGGTAAATATAATTTTAGGATGTGTATTTATACATCTTCAGCGGGATGCATCTCAAGATATGCTTTAAGATATTTCAGTAATGAATAGGGGGTGGCATAACATAGATGGTGAACAGGGTGCGCGTACATATTCTATTAGATCAGATAATTTGTATATAGCTAGTCATGATTTGGTAGCATAAAGTGATGATAAAGTGAATGCAGTTTTTTCCAGAACTTTTAAGATAGAATCTTTTGAGAAAGAGAAGTATCTTGATCGTAGATTGGTGGATTTCTGAGTCTAAGGGCAAGGGAATAAATATCAGCACTATTATAATAACAAATACAAATATAGAAGTAGAGAGAGATGGTGATTCATGATAGAAAGATTACTAGATGGAAAAGATTGACAAATACGTTCCACCTAGAAGCTATGATTTAGAATCTCTAATGGAGGCAATATTTTCAAAACTTGTCAAAGGGAAAGAAGGTAAAAAGAGATATCTTCAAGAAATTAAGGAATACCTATCAGGGAAGAATTATAAAGTTAAGTTGCATGATACTATAGTTAAACAACTAGAACGATAGTATAGTTAGATGTCGGCTACATTAAATCAGAGGCAACATAGAACTTTTCCTAGTAACACAATTTCAAATCTAAAGAATAATGGTCACTACCATGCCATTACTACTTAGAGTGGTAAAACCACTATGGACCTGCCTGCACCCACTGTTGATGAGCAAAAGAACAATAATAATGTTGTTGATGTGGGAGTATTAGTAAGAAAGGTACAAGAAAAGGTGAGACCAAGGATCTTATTTTTAACCCCATTCTGAGACCTCGCCCTATTTTTCCTCAAACGATGAAAAAGAAATAAGAAGCGGGTAAGTATAATAAATTTTTGTATATGCTAAAGGAACTATCAGTCATAATCCAACTTGTCGAGGCATTGGAGCAAATGCCAGGATATGGAAAATTTATAAAAGATCTAATATCCATGAAGAGGTCATTCAATTATGAGCCAGTTGACAATATTCATCATTACAGTGTTGTAGCAACTAGATCTTTGTTAGAGAAGGAGAATCCAGGTGCTTTCACCATACCTTGCACCATTGGATCTTTCGACTTTGCTTATGCTCTATGTGATTTGGGGGATAGTAACAACCTTATTCCATTAGTTATATTTAAGAAGTTGAGGCTGGGGACTCCTACTCCAACTTCCATAAGGCTTATGATGGCAAAAAAGACAGTGAAAAAGCTAGTTGGTAGTCTATATGATGTATTATTTAAGGTGTCTACTTTTAAATAAGTATTTAATATACGTGAAGATATGTGTTGATGCGTACTTGGCAATCGAGTACAAATGAGTATAGTAGCAGCTTGATGTATTTTAGTCAAGAAATACTCGACAGTTAGGCAGCAGAAAGGCACTGATATTTCTGATATTAGGTCTGAAGTTGCTGATATTAGAAAGCTCACTGTGGTAATCTATGATAGACCAGTGATCTCAGAGCCCATAATTGAGATAGTTGTTCCCACAGTCTATATGGATAATATTAGGGCTATTCCACACCCAGTAGATGAGAATTGAGAAGATACATCAGCATAGAGAAGAGAGATAAAAAGTAGAAAGTTTGATGAGAAATATGCAGAGAAGAAGGCTAAGGCAACAAAGATTCAGGATAAGCCACACCCGAAAGACACGGGTCCATGGGATGGCTTCTGGAGCTGGTAGTTATTGAGCACCAATTGAAGATATTGAGGGAGGCAATGTTGCTGACCATCCCAATGCCATTATTATTGATTCTGTGCTCATAGATGATGGGACACATGTTGATGATAGTGCGACCTTTTCTGAGGGCCCATATGCTGAGATTATTTAGTTGGTGCCTTGATCCCCCAGGTAAGACCTTTTATCCTTATTTTACATATTTTACCAGTGGTTATATTGCAATATTTGTTAGATGGTGGTGGGGGTATATTTTATTTTGAATGTTTGGAAGTACCTGAAAATCTAAGTAGCATAAAGTTTGTTATAACTTCCAGGTTTGGTGCTGAGAAATAGTTGAGTTAGGGAGAAAATCTGCACCAAGGGTATAAGACAGATTTTTACTAATTTTTAATTTATTTTTAATAAATTCTGATTTTAAAATTTATTTATAAGCCTGGAAAAGTGAAATAATTGTGTATTTGAAATGATTATGCTGAAAGTATTTGTGTTAATCTAAATTGTGTTGAAAAGTTGAGACCCGTCCTAAATTTTTATTAACGGTATGATGTGTGTATGTGTGAGACTGTTTTGAATTTTGTAATGACACTAGGATTAGGGATTGAAAAATTTGGGACAAATAGTTGAACAACTAGATAAGTAGTACTTAGAGATGTAACCCTATGCAAATGTGTGTGAGGTATTACTTAGTTCCTATTGTAAAGGAATCTAGGACTTGCCCGATAGATTTTACCTAACTCGAGGATAGTCAAGTAGGAGGTAATCATAGGCCATTTTTGTTTTAAGTCACCCTGAGCCTAAATTCCCAACCTAATCAGTATGAATCTATAATATCATATTGTTTGAGCCAAATTTACCCTTTTCTTGGAGTAAAAAAATTATACCTTCTTGTTTCCTAATAATGAACCAATTTTATCCCTGGTCCTCCTTTTTAGTGCACCTTAAATTAGGCAAATCGCCTAAGTTGAGGGTAGCTATTATAGGGATGCATAGGCGAAAACAATTATGAAAAATGTCGTGTAAACATTTTTTTGAAAAAAAAGGACATGTGTAGTAGAAACAAAACAAAATTAAAAGAAAAAATTCAATGAAAAGAAAAATAAAAAGAAAATAAAAATAGAGCGATAAAACTGTACCTAGACCAATCTGAATATGTCAAAATAAAAAGAGAGACATAAGGGTGTAAATAAAATTTAAGAATAAGCGGAAGAATAAATGGTCCCTGAAGAGAGCGTAGTGTCAAGGAGGTTTAGTTACAATAGATTGTTGCAGGAATATGAGAGGATAACTTCCCTGACTAGGGTTATGGGAACCCTGGAGGATTAACTATGTAAGGAAAGTGGGAGATTCATCAATTCAATAGTAAACTGAATTTATCATAATAGTCCTCATATAACTTGACCTGGAACCTACTACAGAATCTTTGGGATAGCTTGTACTCGTAAATATCCTTACAAGGGAGTTTATTATTGGGACATGTGGATTAATACAATAATTTAGGATTCTCTTCCACCATTATTATTTCACCATCTCATCTAACTAACTCTAGAGTGAAAAGGTAAGTGTTAAACTGAAGCCATAGACAAAGAACAATAAGGCGACACCCTGAGACTTGCAATGTAAAGGGTAAGAGTTACGTACACAAGACTATTAATAATACATAGCTTGTCGACTTTATATATAGAGTGAAAAATAGGTGGTTTGACCATGAGAAACTTATGTAGTTAAGAAGATAGGGGCATCACAGTCCTAGTGTTTGTCTTCTATTGTTTACAACTAAAAGCACTCAAGATTGGTTAATACTTACTGATTACTTCCAATATGCCCTATTTACTTTTATGCACTACTCGTGAATTACATCAAGTTAAGTAACTATTTATCATCTTCCCTGTGGGTTCTACCCTAATCCTTATTGGGTTAATATATTTGGCATCAACCATAGCAAGCTTCTTTTGGAGGTTAGTTTTGGGAGACATCAGTGATTTAGTTTTCAAGCACTAGCTAGATCAACTTCATAAATTATCTTCAACACCGCAATCTCACTGATATAGTGCACCCATTGTTCGTTCACCTTAAACTTCAAGACCTTTTTATTTCCCAACTTTATTTTACCATAGGGGAACATTGTAAGCACCCTTTACAGTTCCCTACATCTTGACTTTAGCTTTCTATGAAACAACTTCATCTTAGAATCAAATGACAATGCCATATCATATGCAATGAATTCTCTTTTCTTAATCTTGCGATCAAGGTATAATTTCATATTCTCTTTAATCAATGTTGATCGTTCATTAGGAATGATGAAAAAATTCATCGATATCGTTCAGCTCCCTAAGTCTTCATTTAGTTGTATCACTCAATTGCAGATTAACCATTTTAGTTCCCATAATGCCTTATTTTCAAGTTCGACAGGCAAGCGCCACACCTTTCCAAACATTTACTTATATGGGAAGCACTAATAATGTTCTTGAATGCTAGCCAATAATACCATAATGCATCCTCTAACTTTTTGGCTTAATCCATCTAATTGACACTTACAGTCCTTGCCAAAATGGACTTGATCTTATGATTAGAGACCACAACTTGTTCATTTGTCAAAGTAACGTAAGGTGCTTCCACCTTATATTTTACACCATATTTTCAAGCAAGGCATTGAATAAATAAGTGAAATAGTGAGAGCCTCTATCATTAATTATAGCCTTTGATGTCCCAGAACTAGAGAATATATTTTTTTTTTAAAATGTTTTGATACTCTTTCAAGATAGGGTAGAAGTGAAAATAAGACTTATCATTCTTCCAATTCCTAATCCTATCTCATATCTAGCATAAAGTAATATCCACTCTATGAACTATCTTAATCTATGAGGAGGTTAATAAGATCATAAAAGTATAATAAGCATTTAACCATAAGATTCCATTAACCTTCTAGCCTCCAAACTCATCAATTAGACTAAGTCATGCTATTCTACCCAATATCACATCCTAACATCCTTATCTAAAATCTATATGCGCTGTCTCAAATTAAGATCTCTCTGACTTATAACTATTAAAACCTAATTTTTGCCCTCCACAACTATGTTTAATCTCGAGATTTTTTTACTTTCAAATAAAATCACATGAATTATTTTTTCCAAATAAATGTATATTAAAATAAGGATTTGGGATAAATTTGCCATTTAAGTGATAATTATATATTTTTTCATATTTGCATATACGAGATTGTATAAATGATAACATTTAAATAAACATTTTCATCAAAATTGGACTTTAAATTAAGGATTATTTGGAAAATAAATTTAAATAATTAAATCTTGATTTTAATATAATGTACTATCACAAATAACTTATTTGGAGAAATACTTGTTTGGCTTTATTAAGTTAAGAAGCTCGGGACTGAGTGAAGCATTTGTTTGTATCAAATTTCAGTTAATTTGGGCCAATCTATTAAATTTGGCTATAATCGAAATCAAATCAGCCTCGATTGCAATGCAATTGGCTAATTGATTTTCGATTTGGCAAAAATTTAAATGGATTTAGTTGATTCTTAATTCAATTGTGGTTATTTGTTATATAAACCCAATTTCAGCCTATTCTTTATCTTTAATCACCAGCCCAAAACAAAACAATATCAGACCTAGGCCTATTTATTCATGAAATTTTAATAGGCCAACCTCAATTAAAACTCTCAGCCACCATTTCCTTCCCTAGCCCAGTCCAATAAAAGTCGCGACCCGGGTCCAATCCACCCTTATCTTCTTATCTATAACTATCAACACCATTTAATGCAATAACAACGTACAAATCAACCTTCAACATTGACGACAAAATCAATCCAAATCAAAACTCTCCACCTAAATCCAAGGACCCGATAACACCCCTAACAACTGGCCGACCCAAGCCTCAATGCATCTGTTTCTTCTTCTTCACGTGCCGTTCCATGCAAATTCATATAGAAAAGTTCAAAAATCTTCTAGAACAAACCTAGCTGTCACCGTCCAACATCAATATTACACAAATCTCAGGACATATGGTACAATTTGGTACATTTGTGGGGGAATTCGATTGGCTTAAGAGAGATTCTATTTCTCCACATCTATTTCCCTAGGAGGGGAATAATCCAAATACGTACAAGTCGTTTATTTTTGAAAACCTAGCCTCAATTTGAATTTTGAATTTCTCCCCTTTTTCAAATCCTTAAATTACCCCTAATTAGTCTTCTATAGAAGAACCCACTTGGGTAAAAAAAAATTTAGGGGTTTCTTTGGAGGATGATAATTCTGGGGTTTAGAAAGTTTTCTAAAAACCTAGGTTGAACAAAAACTTTTCTTTTGGGTAAAAGAAGCAGGGTTTCAGAAAAGAGTAATTTGATTTTGGGGAAAGAGCAACTTTGTTCTGTAAAGATTTTAGGGAGAAATATTTAGCTAGTCAAGTGTTCACGATGGTATTGTGCTTTCCTGATGGTGATAAGAGTCTGATTGTAGCTCGTTGCCCCATTTTACTGCTCCGAGAGAGGTAAACATGTCTTTTTCATTTTAATTTTGATGTGGTTTTATTCTCTCCATCTCTTTCTTTAGGATTTCATTATAGTAATGTTGTTGTGTGCTGGGATTATGTATTGTTTGATTCGTGAAGGCCATTAAATTTTTGTCTGGCATTTGTTTAAAGATATTTTCCTTATCAGTTTGTTTTACTGGTTGTTCCATGGGTTTCTCTTTTCCTCTGTGTAAACTTGTTCAATACATCATCAGTGCAAACCATGGTTTTACGTGAAAGGTTACTCTTTTTATACCTGTACATTTTGTCTAACTTGAATATGGAAGCATGCCTCAAATTCTAACATTCATTAGCATCTTGAATGAAATTCGTTGACTGTTTTTAAGTAAATGAGTTAATGACTTGATGTCTTAAATAACGTTGTACTTCTTTATTGTGCACCAGACCAATCGAATATATATTAACCTAAATTTTATTATGGAATTCCCTATATTATTAAAAGCTCTCCTGATAGCTATCTTGCTATATCTGACTGTTCCAGTTGAGGTTTCATTAATGGAATTTTTTGGGTAAAAGTTACCTTTGTTGGATTTCTAGTTAATCTGCCCTGCTTACCTATTTTACTCAGAATCTGTAGAGCTTCTCTGGGTGTTATTTTGAGTAAAGTGTGGTGAAAAATTCCCAATGAACTCTTGTCTCATGATTCTCCGTGAGTTACCAGAGAAAGGGAGATGTTGGTTTAAAGAATTTTCATTTGATTATTGGTTATTCATTCCCCTTTGAAATTTAATTCTATCATGTTTGATTTGGAAATGAAATTTCAAGGTTCCATCTAGCATTAGTTCATAATAGTTGTTGTCTATTGGGTAACCTCTGTATAGGGATTTTATATATACTCATGCGAATAGAAAGCATTCCAGTCTCACGGGCCCTCTTCCCAGTTTCCCTTTATGTTTTCTTCCCCTTAAATAGCACCATAAGTATAAGTTCAATAGAACCTTTAAGTCTTTTATCTTGCAAAAAGGCCTGGGATATCTATCCCATTATGATATAACTTTTTCTATTCGCTTATCACTAAGACTTAGGTACCTCAAATGGTCATAGTAGAAGCATGTTGCGGGATAGCTTTAGAATTTATACTTCTAAGGTTGATGTTGAATAAGATAATATTTAGTTAGTAGCTTTTGAAACTGTAAATCTGTTCACTTCTTTTTCTACCCGTATTCTGAACATGCTTTGACTTCTTTTGCATTTTGATGTCAAACTTCTGCTTTTCACTTCATAGGCATGCATCGGGATCGTTATTATTCTCTCTTTCATTTTAAATTATTTTTACTGAGTTAACATGTCCCTTCTTGATATCACCAGCCTACTTTTAAATAAGATATGTGGTTTCCTAGAATTTTTTTGTTTGAATATTTGTGTTAAGACACTTATCATTCAATTTTTTCCTTTTGTATTTTAGATATGTTTTTATTTCTTCTCTTTCTTATTTTTCGCATGTAAACCACCTTGGAGTCCAAATGGACTCTTCTTCCTTGCATTTCATGGTCAGCCAACATGGCCCCCATTCTTTGAGTCAACCCCAAAAAATGAATCTAAACGCCTATCACGTGGCGTATGGATACTAAGAATCAAAAGAAGAACAAGTGGATTGAAGTCCTATCATTTGAAGCGCCTACGAGACCCGAAAGTCTCTTTAATTATTTTTGTTTATTTACTTATTGTCTTCTTCATTTATTTATTTACATGTATTTATTTATTTCCTTATTTATTCATTTGGGTCTCGAAGATAAAGTTATACTTAATACAGGTGAAGCAAAACTCGAGCTAAAGGCTTGAAAATATCGAATTAGGACAGGTGGAAGACGGGCTGAAAGCCCAATATCTAGATTAGGATAGGGCTGTTGATTTGGGCCTAATGACTCATGTCCTTCTGCTTCTACCCATTCCCTTTTACTTTTGCTAATTTGTTTTATATGTTTTCTTGAGAACCTTGTTAAAATTCCTAATTAAGATGCCAAAAACTGATTTTGGAAAAAAATTTTCCTTAATCAACTAACTTTTTCAACAAATTGATTTTCCAAAGTTAATCAAAAGAATGTTTTCAAAAATTCCGAATAACCGCAAGTTAGTGGATGTTTTAGGTGCCTAACACCTTCCTAAAACATTAATAGGAACCGCTTATCTAGAATTTCTAACTTAAAATGATTTTCCTATTTTGGATCGTTTAAAGTATTTTATAAAGGTTTCTTAATTCCTCTTCAAAATTAAGTGGCGACTTTCTTTCAAATGTCAAAATTTTTCTGCAAAACAGAAATGGCGACTCTACTGGGGATCTTACACTAGGTTTTAACCAAATGTTTGATTTCGTCTTTTTGATTAACTGTTTGTGTGTTTATATGTTTTGATTTTGTAAGTATTAACTATAGAATCTCATGGCAAATCCCTACATTATTTAAACTATTTTGGGGTTTCGTGCATGCTCGGCCCCTGTTGTTCAATTCCAAAATGTGTTGGAAATATGAATGGCTTATTAGTACGTAAGTCGTCTAACACTGTTCGTATTTTTAAACTCAAGTTGTCTGCTTGAGAACCAGTGTTCAAACCCACTCTAGACATCGAGGATTGAACGAAACCAAAACTCTATTTTAGGTATGATCCTAGGATGACCCAATACCCGAGCAGGGTATTGGGCCTATTAGAAAACCTACCCTACATCTATTGACCCCGAGTCAATCAAAGACGAATCATATTTATGTGTTGAAAAAATACATGCTTGTCTAAATTCAATCCATCATCCTTTGGGGTCGGGGGAAGGCGTATATTTGTTAGCTTTCATGTAGGATATGGATCAACTACATTCGCACAAAAAGTTCAAGCTGGTTACTAAACCTGACGATTTCTTGAAACTATGGTAGGACCACGTGAGCGCTGAAGAGAAAAAGATTGTTAGAACACACATTGGGCATCTTCCTTCTTTGATCGAGATGGACGCTTGGCCAGTAATGATCCATGTACTAACAACCTTTTGGGATGATCAAAATATGGTATTTTGCTTTGGGGATGTTGAATTGATTCCCACCATTGAAGAGGTATTGATTTGTTATGAGAGTACAAAAATGTGTTTTAAGAGAAATGAGACACCTGATAAGAACATTTAAGTCCCGATTGCGTGGGATTGTCGAAAAATCAAGGAGATATTCTTAACTGACCACAACACCTAGCTAGGAGAACATGATGGAGAAAATATCACTTTTCGCGTGTTGTATCATTAGTTTGGAAGATTCAATGCATTTCATAAATTTGGTCATAAATTTGAGTCAAAAGCAAAATGGAAGGAGACGAGAGCCTTTCCATTTGTGGTAGGCCTATTTGGAACCATGGTGTTCCCACAGGGTGAAAATGGCACCATTCATCCTAGGTTTGTCTCAGTGACCCATGCACTCTTCTTTGGAATGGAGTACAATTCTAAAAAGGTATTCCATAAATTAGCTCCCATGATTGTCGATGACATATATCGAGATTTGGGAAGATGTCAAGTAGAGAATCTCTTCTTTCAAGGCTACAACCTTATATTACAATGGTGGATGATGATGCATTTGGTGAAAAATCCTGAAATGACGCAACCTGACCACAAAACAAGGTGGAATCTGCTAAAATTGCACAACTTGTGGTTGTTTTTACACATATTCAAAAGGAAATCATCTCATGAATTTTGGTTTAAGACTCTTGGAGAATTAAGAGATGATGATTTCCAATGGTCCATTAACTATCTTCATTGTGGGAAATACATTATTCGAGAAGGCGAGTGCCCTTTTCTAGTTCTTCCGGGTCTCATGGCAACCCATCCCCACAATCTTGACCGAGTTCTTAGGCAATTCGAGATCAAGCAAGAGACGCCTCAAATTGATTCTATGCTCAGATTTTTTACTGAATATGATGAAAGAGAGTCCATACTCAAAGACTACATGATAAAAGGGTAGAGAAGAAGAAGGTGGATGGAAGTCTCTTTTCGTATAGGGTATGAACCTGAAGTAAGCAACAATTACAAAGAATGGTTAAAAAAGAGCCTCGTCGGAGCATTGATTCCATGGCAGAACGTGCCCACTTGAGTCGTGGATGTAGACTCCAAGATAAGATCCGACTCCACAGGCTACAGGATGAGCTTTAGAAAAGTGAAATCGCGCATTGACCAATGCATTTAGAAGATTCTTTTACAATACGTATGTTGAGGGAAGAGTTGAAAAGATCTAGGCAAGAGGCTAATGATTCTAGGCAGTGTTTAATCAATTTGGATGATAGCATGGCCTCTCAACTCGATAGTATAGGAAAAATAACCTACGACAGCAAGGCACAATTATGCGAGAGTCATCTTATCATCAATAGGTAACAAATAGCTCAGGAGGTAAAAAAGGCAAAGACGGCAAAGGTAAATGAAGAGGCCTTTGGTAGCTAGTTTTTATATTTCCCCTCTGCGGGAACTTATCTTCTTTCATGTTATTTCCATTTTTTTCCCAAAGATTGTATCACTCTTTCATTATCTTTTGTAGGAATTTATGCCCTTTTTCGTGTCTATATAAGTTGGGGGTTAATGGATTGACTTCGAGGAGGAATATATTTTCTTCAAAAATCGTTAGGCCTGAACCCTTGGCTCAAAAAGGGTCACCCTAGCTAGGATACGCGTTATTATAATGTTTTTGTGTGATATAACTATTTTATGTGCTTATGTGCATTTTTTTGGATCAAAGGATAGTTTATCCACTATGTCCTATGGATGGATTTGCCTATGACTCAAACAGCTCTATGTGGTTATTTCTTGTAAAATATTTTGCATTAATTATCACATACGGAAACTAACACATCTGCCTTTGAGTTGTTTTACTTTACAAATAATAGAAATTACTCTATGTTGATATAAGCTGGCAGAACATCCCTACTTCACTCGTTCGAAAGCGCACAAAATCCCATCCTCTAACCTTTATTCAAAAATAACAGGAAATGACGAAGAAAGCGCACTGACTATCTGGGACAATGTGATTACAGAACAGAATGAGATGATTGCAGAACTTTCAAGAAAGTTAGAAATGCTTCAATAAGAAATAAATCGCACTCGGGATTTTTCTAACTTGGCCATCACTGTCAATGCTCCTACTCCAGGAAGACACGGGACTCCTCTCCAAATTCCTCCCCTCAGCACCCCTACTCTTAGGGATCAGCCAAATAACGTATCGTCCATCTCCGCTCCCCCATTTGTCTAAAATACCAATCATAAAAATAACCCAGACGCTTACCATCCGCAAAATCCATCTTTGACAACACAGAACCCATCTCTGAGTCCATTTCCAAATCCTTAAAACACATTTTCAAATCAATAAAATGCATTCCTAAATCCGCAATATTCACTCTCAAACCCAAAAAATACATCAAACCTACCTTAAAATCCCCCAAATTCATTTCCAAACCCCCAAAATCCTTCTTAGATTTTGCCAAACTATTTAGAAAGTCTGCAGAACCTTCCTGATTTCAAAAATGTCCTCCTCACTTACCAACCAAATTCCTTTCATCCATAAACTCAAGCCTCTTTTCTAAGTCCCCCTCAGGCTATCATATCCCCTAATATCTATGAACCTATTCTAAATCCTAAGATGGACCATTATGAAAAGAAGGAGAAAGAGTGGAGGACCGAGCATGAAAGGAATTTGCTAGCTATGAAGGAAGAGATCATGAGTATTAATGAGTCACATGGAGCTAGGGACCATGACGGTTAGGGGTAAGATAATTTATGTGTTCACCCTGGAGTAGACCTACCAGATGGGTACAAAGTCCCTAAGTTTAAAATGTTTGATGGTACCGAAAATCCAATGGCTCATCTAAGGAGGTACTATGAGCAACTTGTAGGGATAGGGAAAAATGTGGCGCTATTGATGTGCCTATTCAGTCGAAGTTTAAGCGGCGAAGCCTTAGAATGGTTTATTTCTCAAAAGCTAAAAAGATGAACTGGTTGGAAAACATTGGCCAAGGTTTTCCTTGATAGGTTAGTATTCAACATTTAAATAGTCCCTGATCGATATTCACTAGATCGAATCAAATAGAGGAATGATGAGAATTTTTAAGACTATGCTTTTCTTTAGAGAAAAGAAGCTGCCAAAGTGCAACCCCCTATATTTGAGAAAGAAATGGTATCCATGTTCTCTCGTGCATAATAAAGAGAATATTATACAAGGATGGTGTCAGCTGTCAGGGAAACTTTTGTGGATTTGGCAAAAATATGCAAATCATCGAAATAAGGTATTCGGACAGGAAAAATTTCTAAGATCCCAGCATCGTCTGGGGCTTCCACATTTTTGAAAAGAAAAAGGAAGATGTAGGCACAATTTTTGCTAATCCTATTGCAAAAAAAAAAAAGGAAAATGAAATCTAGGAATGTTTTCTCTTCTCCGCTGTCACCAAGCCTTTAACATGTATTCTATGCCCACCCCCAATACCAAGCTCCACAACTAAATATCTCCTCCCAATACCAAGCTCCACTCCCAAACCTCCAATTCTCATACCAAGCTCCACAACCAAATATCATTCCCCATTACCCAGTTCCAAATTTAAATTATCAGTCTCATTTCCAATCTACTCCTTCAAATAACCAAATAAATTCCCAAGAAACTCCAAATTATCACCAAGTACCTCCTCCTATAAATCAAAGCCATTATAACCCCCCACGTCCAAATTACGAAAAGAAACCTTCCCAAAACTTCACCCTACTAGTGGAAAGTTGCACCCAATTCTTTGAGAGATTGAACAATGCTCGTCATTTGCAACCAGTATAGCCAAGGCCTGTCAATCCCAACTCTTGATTTTTTAATCCAAGTCAACATTGTGCCTATCATTCAGGAGTATTAGGGCACAGTACTGAGGATTGTATCTATCTGAAACATAGGATCAAAGATTTAATCTATCAGAAGGTCATCACACTCTAGGCACCTACACCAAATGTTAACAGTAATTCATTGCCCAATTATGGGGGACCTACAGTTAATATGATTGAAATCGAGGGTGAATAGGTGTCTGGCAAGATCATTACTAAGGTGAACTCCAAAAAACCCAAAAGGGTAGAAGAGGTAGGAAAGATAGAAAGGGTTGTAGTTGCCTTTAGAGTCAACGAGAAAGTACCGTTTATAGTGATGACGGCTCCAAGTCAGGTTCACCCTCCCCCATCAAAGAAAGAATTCATTATACAGACCGCTGCTGCCCAAGGGATGATACGGTCGGTACTATGCTGTATCCCTGAGGAATTGACGGACAAAAAGGATTCACAGAAAAGGCCAATCACTAAAGGAGAGGCTAAGGAAATTTTGAGGCATATGCAACCAAATTATTACTCAATTGTGAAACATTTGGAGAAAACAACCACCCAAATCTCCATTTTGGCAATATTAATAAGTTCGCAATACCACCGATAAGCTTTATCGAAGGTCTTGGATGAAGCGTATATTTCTACAGGAACGAGTGTTGAGAACCTATCTGCGATGATAGAAAACATTATGGGGAATCATCACATATCATTCAATGATGAAGAGTTGACGTTTGAAAGAGCGATGCATAACAAAGCCTTGTATGTCACTATCATTTGTTGGGATTATGCGATTAATCAAGTATCAATAGATGATGGATCTGGTGTGAATATTTTCCCCCTCTCTATGTTGGTTCAAATAGGATATGGTCTAGGGACAATTTGTCAAAGCCACGTAATTATGAGAGCATTCGATAGAGGGCAGAGAGATACCATAGGAGAAATTGATTTGTACATCCAAATGGGACTTGCTGAGTTCAAAACTAAGTTTCATGTTATGGATTCTATCCTAGCTACAAGTTGCTCTTCGGAAGACCATGGATACATGGTGAAAAGGCAGTTTCATCACCCCTTCATCAATTATTGATGTTCATTTGGAAGGATGATGAAGTAGTCATCCAAGGAGAGGGAAGTCGAGCGGATTATCCCAATGGTTATGTACCGGTGATTAAAGATTTTCCAAAAGGTAGAAATTTCTAAATAGTCAAAATTATAAATGCTTTGGACAGGGATTCAATGTCCAAAGTGCCAATTTCTTCTGTCTACAAAATGATTGCGACGGTGATGTTAAGAAATGGGTTTGAACCTATTCAAGGTTTGGGTAAGGATCTACAAGGAATTATCAAGCCTATTTTGATCCCAGAGAATGGCTATAAGTATGGGTTAGGATACCATCCTACCAAGAAGGATACGGTTAAGGATGAGTCAGAGAAGAGTCTGTTTAGGCCCTTTCCACTTCTATTCCATTCATTTTCTGAATGAGAGGTGTTAGATGATGATGGTCTTGGGGATGGGATAGGAGATTTGTTCGAGGGATGCAATGTTGTACTGGAATATTTCCCAAAGTCCAGTAGGGTGAAGCAGATTGTGCCAGGGGAGGCCTTGCAAAATTAGACCTCTGCTCCAGTCATAACTCGTCGTCCATCATGGTAGATGAAAGGGAAATTACTAATAGTTTTTAAAATCAGTGATGATCCGACGGAGGCCCCGCGATCCACCTTTTATATCTCAAAACTTTATTTTCGTATTTTACTGCTTTTAAAAAGGCATAGACTTGTATTTG
Source organism: Capsicum annuum (assembly GCF_002878395.1). Taxonomy (NCBI): domain Eukaryota; kingdom Viridiplantae; phylum Streptophyta; class Magnoliopsida; order Solanales; family Solanaceae; genus Capsicum; species Capsicum annuum. Next base: position 76,553,559 of record NC_061122.1, read on the forward strand.
CAAGTCATGAGCCATAGTTTTGTAATTATCTCTCAAATTTCAGTGAAAAGGTTGTCATTTATTTATAAAATTCTATTATTTCTAAAACACACCTAGTCATATATTTTGTTATTATCTTGTTATCATCTAACTTGGTTTGTTTTTCCCTTACAGTAACAGCAACTTACAATCTGCCAATGTCATGTCATGTCAAAGTTTAAACAACAAAATAAAGGGAACGATGATGATTGGAAGGACCATAGTGAGGGATAATTAGTTAAAGATATGGAGGAGTTTGAGAATCGAGAAAAACCCAACCTGGAGAAAACTAAAAAAGTCAACCTCAGAGATCATGATGAAATCAAAAAAACAAGCATCAGTGTCAACCTGGTGGAAACATAAAATCGAGATCTCATTCACCTGTTGTTGGAATATATTGACGTGTTTTATTTGTCCTATGATGACATGCCAGGATTGAGCACTAGTATTTTGTTGCATAAGTTAACAATAAATTCTGAGTTTTATCCAATCAAGCAAAAAATATGGAAATTCAAGCTAGATTTAAGTCTAAAGATCAAGGAAGAAGTGACAAAACAAATTCATTCCAAGGTTGTGGAGTTCACAAAATATCCAACGTGGTTGGCCAACATCGTCCCTGGGCCAAAAAAGGACGGCAAGATTAGAATTTTCGTTGACTATAGAGACTTGAATAGAGCCAGTACTAAAGAGAATTTTCCGTTGCCCAACATCTACATCCTTATCGGTAACTGTGCAAAGCATGAAATAAAGTCATTTATTAATTGTTTCGTTGCGTATCATCAGATATTGATGGATGGGGAAGATGCAAAAAAAAGGCTTTTATTACACCCTGGGGTGTTTATCATTATAGGGTAATGCCGTTTGGTATCAAAAATGCAGGTGAAACATATATGAGGGATATGACGACGATTTACCAAAATATGATCCATAAAGGGATTGAGGTGTACGTGGATGATGTAATTATCAAATCCTGCGAGAGTTTAGATCATCTGACTCATATGGTGAAATTCTTCAATAGATTAAGAAAGTACAGTTTGAAGTTAAATCCTACTAAGTGTGCTTTTGGTGTGCCGTCATGGAAGTTGTTGGGTTTCATAGTCAGCAGAAGAGGCATCGAGCTAGAACCATCAAAAATCAAGACAATTCAGGACTTGCGATCGCCGAGGACCAAGACGGAAGTTATGAGTTTCAGGGGTCATTTGAATAACATTAGCAGATTGATCGCTCAATCAACAGTCATATGCGAGCTAATTCTCAAGATGTTAAAGAAAAATGCTTTTAATGAGTGGATAGAAGAATGTCAAAGAGCTTTTGACCGTATCAAGGAATACCTGTCTGCACCGCCGATTTTGATTCCACCAAGAGAAGGAATTCCATTATTTCTTTACCTGTCTGTTTCAGAAAATACTTTTGGATGTGTCCTCGGGTAACATGATGAGACTGGTAGAAAGAGAAAGTCATTTACTACTTGAGTAAAAATTTACGCCATATGAAGTCCGTTATACTCTTATAGAAAGGACATGTTGTACTTTGACTTGGGCTGCACAAAAGTTGAGGCATTATCTGTCTTCATACACACATACCTTATCTCGAGAATGGATCCATTGAAGTATATATTCCAGAAGGCTATGCCCACAAGAAAGTTAGCCAAGTGGCAAATATTGCTGAGTGAGTTTGATATCGTGTATGTAACCCAAAAGGCAATCAAGAGGCAAGAGTTAACAGATCATTTGGCAGAGAATCTAGTTGATGAGGAATATGAGCCACTACAAACTTACTTCCCAGATGAGGAAAATTTTATCGTGGGGGAAAACATTATAGAGATTTACCTCGAATGGAGGCTATTCTTTGATGGGGCGGTCAACTTCAAAGGTTCAAGAATCGGAGCAGTTTTGGTGTAATAAATGGGCCAACATTATTGGGTAATTGCTAAGTTATGTTTATCATGCACCAATAACATGGCTAAATATAAGGCTTGCATCTTGGTTCTCTGATTGGTACTTGATATGGGTGTTCGTGAATTGTTAGCCATCTGGGATTTAGATTTGTTGATTCACTAGTTTGAGGAGAATGGGCGGTAAAAAATCTCAAGATTACTCCTTATGTGGAGCTAGTGCAAGAATTATGTGAGAGATTCAAAGAAGTTGTTTTTCGACATATCCCACGGATACAAAATGAGTTTGTTGTGACTTTGGGCACTATATCTTCCATGATTCAGCACCCATATAAGAGTTACATTGATCCTTTGGAAATAAGCTTGAAGGAGCAGCCCGTGCAATGTGCGCACGTTGAAGAGGAACCTGATGGAAAGCCTTGGTACTATGACATGAAGAGGTATTTGGAATCTGGAATATATCTTGAAGAGGCCAGTAACAAGCAAAAGAAGACAATTCGACGTTTGGCAAAGAACTACTTTCCAAGTGGGGAATTTCTTTTTAGGAGGAATCCTGTTTTGGGATTCCTAAGATGCGTCGATGCTATCGAAGCCAATAAATTGATAAAACATGTACATGTTGGAATTTATGTTCCCTACATGAATGGTTTTGCCCTTGGCAGAAAGATCCTGAGAACAGGTAACTTTTCGATGACTATCGAAAATGATTGTGGAAAGTATGTCCAAAAATGTCTAAAATGTAAGATACACGGAGATTTGATTCAAATGCCTCCACATGAGCTTCATGCAAAGAATTTTCCTTGGCCTTTCATAGCTTGGGGCATGGATGTTATCGGACCAATAGAGCCACCATTATCGAATATGAATAGGTTTATTTTGGTTTCCATCGATTACTTTATTAAGTGGGTTAAAGCTGCTTCTTACAGAGCCGTCACTAAGAAAGTGTTTGCAGGTTTCATATACAATAACTTGATTTGCCGATTCGGAGTGCTAGAATAAATAATTACGGATAATGGGGCCAAATTGAATAGTTACTTGATGAAAAAAATTTGTGATCAATTCAAAATGAACGAAGCTGTGGAAGCTGCCAATAAGAACATTAAGAAGATCTTGAGAAAGATGGTTGAAAATGATAGATCATGGCATGAGATGTTACCTTACGCCTTGTTAGGGTATCGCACGATGGTTCGAACCTCCACCAGGGAAACTCCATATCTATTGGTTTGTGGAAATGAAGTGGTGACACCTACTGAAGTTGAAATACCTTTCCTAAGGATTATCCAAGAAGCCAGACTAAGTAACGAAAAATAGGTTCGTGCTCGTTATGAATAACTCATGTTGATTAATGAAAAGAGAATAGTGGTTGTATGCCATGGTCAGCTGTATCAACACAGTATCATTCTATCCTTTAACAAGAAGGTGAGAGCTGGAATATTTGAAGTGGGGCAACTGGTTCTCAAATGAATATTCCCTCACCAAGAGGAGTACAAGGGCAAGTTTGCTCCAAACTGGCAAGGGCCATATATAGTTCGCAAAATACTATCTGGAGGAGCTCTGATTTTGTTTGAGATGGATGGCACTGAGTAGACCAAACCAATCAATTCTGATATGGAAAAGATATATTAGATTTAAAGGGCGTTCTAGTTTTCGTGTTTGTTTAGTTAATTTACTTGTAATCGCATTTGTAGTAATGTTGTTTTCTAGTATGTAACTGCCTAGAACCCTTTCCCTTTATGTACGAACTACGTTTGACCTGAATTTCCAAGAAAGGGATACGTAGGTGGCCTATGTCAGCTTCGGTCAATACCTTAGGAAAATTTATCCTTTTCCTCTATGTATGAACTATGTGATGACCTAAATTCCCAAGAAAGGGATACATAGGCGGCCTATGTCGGGTTCGGGAAACTCACTAAGATTTTTCTATATATCCTTAGCGTAGTCTTGAACTACATTTGATCTGATTCCTGCTTCAACGAGATACGTAGACGCCCCAACGGATCGGTCATATAACCCCAGGAAAAGAAACTGGGGTAGCATTTTTGGGAAGGAATCTCAAAAACTCACAAGAGAAGAGCAATGACCAACAAAGAGAATGATGATTAGCAGATACTTCAGATCCAATCGAGTTGGTGTTAAATGAAACAACTCCAAACTGGGGAAGAAATTTTAAGGGAAGACCTCCAAATTTACACCAGGAACATATTTCAAATTCCCCCAGCACTAGAGATTAAGGCCAAGCTTTTAAAGTAGTCAGCTACGACAAAGTCTAGGCAAGCTCAGTTTTTTGCTATGATAGAACTACTTGAAGAAAACCTCCAACAATGATCATTAGCTTTGGAAATCATCCGTCGGATATAGTCAAAAGCATGAGGAAGACGTTCGTTAAGCTAGTACATAACATGACTGGCATATATTTTCTAAAGTTTTCCAGAAGCTTTTGAAATTATTTTCTAAAAAATAAGACTATTTTCAATAAAAATCTTACAACTCACTTATTTAGTACTTGCCTCGACATCACTTGGGATGGAGTGTCAGGATGGAAGTCCCGACATGGCGAAATGTCCAAGAGATGGTAAGGAGCAAATCAAGGATCGAAGAAGGTCAACACGAAGTAATTTCATTCAAACTAATCATCTTTCGGAGGATGCAGGGATCAATACATGAAGTGAGGGTCTCTTCAAAAAATCGCTGAGCAAATTAGGAGCCACAACAGAGTATTAATGCCCAAGATCGGTATTTTAGGATAGCCCTAAAAATATGTTTAATGCCTATTTATTGAGGACCTTCTGATTTTTCCATCTCATTTCTTGAGATCATGGGCGACAAACAAAAGTGCTTTGTCTTCTTCACAAATATTTTGTTTGGATATTTCCTAAAAATAGTCGCTAGTAAAAGCGACTATGTTTCTACTAATCATCTACGGTACATGTAGAAAGCAAGACGCTGGCAAATAAAGTCAGGTAAAATTATTTTAAAATTTTTCAAAAGGGCCATTTCATATCATTGCCGCAAGGGCCATTACATATCATTGCCTCAAGGGCCATCACATATCATTGTCACAAGGGACATTACATATCCTTGCTAAGTGGGCCATTGTACATCATTTCCAAGAGGGTCATTTCATATCATTTCAAAGAGGGCCATTCATATCATTTGTCAAGAGAGCCATTTTATATCTATTGACGTGCAAAACACAATGATGGCATCGAGGATATTATCATCATTCAATATCTATTGATGCGCTAGACACAACGCTGACATCGAGGATATCATCAGCATTCAATATATCTATTAACATGCAAGAGACAATACTAGCATCAAGGATATTCTCATCATTCAATATTTGTTGATGTATTAGACACAATGATGGTATCAAGGATATCATCAACATTTAATAAATCTGTTGATGTGCAAGGCACAACACTGGTGTCGAGGATATCATCATTATTCAATATTTTTTGGAGCGCTAGACACAACACTGGCGTCGAGGATATTATCATTATTTTATGTCTATGACACGCAAGACATAAATGTTGGCATCGAGGATATCTCACCATTTTATTAGTAAGTGTCTGAATGCATCAAGAGCATACGATTTGAAGGGACGCCTTTAAGTCGCTATCTAAGGATGAATGATATATAAGATTTCCTGGAGATTTACAATTTGAGGGTCATCTATAAGTCATATTATTTAAAATAGGGTAGTTTGAAAGATCACCTATCACTTGATAGCCTGTAGGTCATCCGTAAGCCACAACAACATCCTAACCGGATAATATGCAGGATCGTTAAAAAATCAATTGTTCAAAGGTTATCCGTAAGTCGCAACTAAATTTTTACTGGAGAATATGCAAGATTATCAAATTGATATGTCCAAGGATTCTCTATAAGCTGCGTCTTATCCAATATTGATTATGTGTAGGATTACCCAATGACTAACAATTTGAGGGATTATCTATAAGTCATATTGTATTCAAGGTCGGATGATGTGAAGGAACACTTGAAAGCTTGAGATTAGAGGGATGTCTGTAAGCCATCTCTTATCCAAAGTCAAATAATGTGCAAGATTACCTAAAATCTAGAAATTCAAAGGATATCTGTAAGTCTCCTTATATTCGACATCAAATAATGTGCAAGATTATCCAAAGAATGACATTTTAAAGAAAATTTATAAATCGATCATCGGCTATAACCGGAGAGGTTATGATTCCACATAAAACAAGTGATATAGGTAACCAAAAGGGTTGCCAGACTAGCATAAGATTACATGGTTGCAGGGACCATTCTGCATAAAGTATTGCCAGTGTCCAAAAGGGCCACCCCACTTTGAAGGAATATTAAACCGACAAATGTCATAATTGTACAACAACCAAGAGGGTTGTTATGTTTTTTGTTGCCAGTTATTTCATTCCAAATAGGTACATGAAGATATGATTTCACTTTTCAGGCCACAACTCACGTGGAGATATGGTAAAATACTACCTACCTCTTTCGTGGACTATGTTAGCACTAATAATTTTGTTTAAGATATTGTCAAGACCATCCGAGAGGATAAAAATATCAAATCAAACTCACAGGTGAGGAAAACTCCAGATAGGATGTAGCACAATGAGGAACTCTTACTTAGCAGCAAAACAGGACATAGTCTAAAGAGGGAAGTCAAACTCATTGGATGTGGGCTAAAGAATGATCGCCATCACCATCCAACCACACCCTTGTTAGAAGGCATGTGGGTAGTTTGAGATATTTTGGTTTCAACTTCACCTTTGGTATATTTCTAAACTCATACCGAGGGTAAACTTTTCTTTCTTTCAAATTCGGGTGGCAACACATTTATAGTTTTGGAAATTATGTCCAGGTAAGTTCTTGTAGATATGTAGGCTGGGCTCTATGTAGAAAACTCGACTTCATTCCAACCTTCCCCCAATTCCATCTATTCCATAGCTTTTTGATTATATGAAAAAACTCCAAAAATTGAGACAGCTTAAGAATTTTTTTGAAAATCAAGCTTTAGGAACTACAAGTGGCCTGAATTCTGATGCAACCTGAGATATGTAGGAAACCCGATGCCAAGGTTCGGCCATAACTCTAGAAACTTGTGGGGAAAACCAACTGCTCTTAGATACAAATTTGTGGTCGGATAAAAATTAGGAGCGTCAACTTCCCTTTTCCTAGAATTACTTGCATCCATCCTACCCAAAGGGAGGGGGCAGTTGTTGACACCTAATTTTTGCCCTCCACAACTATGTTTAATATTGAGTTTCTTTGATTTTCAAATAAAATCACATCACTTAATTTTTCCAAATAAATGCATTTTAGAATAGGAATTTGGGCTAAATTTGTCATTTAAGTGATAATTATATATTTTTTCGTATTTACATATACGAGATTGTATAAATGATGTCATTTAAATAAATATTTTCATCAAAATTGGACTTTAAATTAAGGATTATTTGGAAAATAAATTTAAATAATTAAATCTTGATTTAAATATAATTTATTATCACAAATACTCTATTCGGAGAAATACTTGTTTGTTTTATTAAGTCAAGAAGCTCAGGACTGAGTGAAGTATTTATTTGTACCGAATTTAGGTTAATTTGGGCCAATATATTAAATTTGGCTATAATCGAAATCAAATCAGCCTCGATTGTAATGCAATTGGCTAATTGATTTTCAATTTGGCTAAAAATTTAAATGGATTTAGTTAATTCTTAATTCAATTGGGGTTATTTGTTAAATAACCACAAGTTCAGCCTATTTTTTATATTTAATCAGCAGCCCAAAGCAAAACAATATCAGACCTGGGCCCATTTATGCATGCAATTTCAATGGCCCAACCTCAATTAAAACTCTCAGCCACCATTCCCTTCCCTAGCCTAGTCCAATGAAAGCCGCGACCCAGGCTCAATCTACCCTTATCTTTTTATCCATAACTATCAACACCATTTAATACAATAACAGTGTACAAATCAACCTTCAACATCGACGACAAAATAAATCCAAATCACAACTCTCTACCAAAATCCAAGGATCGGGTAACACCTCCAACAACTCGCTAACCCAAGCTTCAAAACATCTGTTTCTTCTTTGTCACATGCCTTTCCATAGAAATTTGTACAGAAAAGTTCAAAAACCTTCTAGAACGAACCTAGCTGTCATCGTCCAACATCTATATTCCATAAATCTCGGGATATATGGTACAATTTGGTACATTTGTGGTGGAATTCGATTGGATTAAGAGATATTCCATTTCTCCGCATCAATTTCCCTAGGGGAATAATCCAAATAGGTATAAGTCATTTGTTTTGGAAACCCTAGCCTCAATTTCAACTTTGAATTTCTCCCCCTTTTCAAATCCCTAAATTACCCCTAATTAGTCTTCTATATGAGAACCCATTTGGGTCACGATAAGGGGGCTCAAAAAAATTTTGGGGGTTTCTTTGGAGGATGATAATTCTGGGGTTTAGAAAATAGTTCCTGGTGTTGATAAGAGTCTGATCATAGCTCGTTACCCCGTTTCGCTGCTCCAAGAGAGGTAAACACCACTTTTTCGTTTTAATTTTTATGTGGTTTTATTCTCTTCATCTCTTTCTTTAGGATTTCATTATAGTAATGTTGTTGTGTTCTAGGATTATGTGTTGTAGGAGCCGTGAAGGCCATTGAATTTTCAGTCTGGTATTTGTTTAAAGAATTTCCCTTATCAATTTATTTTACTTGTTGTTCCATGGGTTTCTCTTTTCCTCTATGTAAACTTGTTCAATACATCGTTAGTACGAACTATGATTTTAGGTGAAAGGTTACTCTATCTATACCTGTACATTTCGTCTGACTTGAATAGGGAAGCAAGCCTCAAATGACAACATTTATTAGCATCTTAAATGAAATTCGTTGATTGCTTTTGTGTAAATGAGATAATGAGTTGATGTCTCAAATAACGTTGTACTGCTTTACTGTGCACCGGACCAATCAAATATATATTAACCTCAGTTTTATCACAGAATGCCCTGTCTTATTAAAAACTCTCCTGATTGCTATCTTTCTGTATCTGACTATTCCAGTTGAGGTTTCGTTCAGGGAATTTGTTGCGTAGAAGTTACCTTTCCTGGATTTCTAGTTACTCTGCACTGCTTACCTATTTTACTCAAAATCTGTAGAGCTTCTCTAGTTGTTATTTTGAGTAAAGTGTGGTGAAAACTTCCCAATGAACTCTTGGCTCATGATTCTTCATGACTTGCCAGGGAGAGAGAGATGTTGGTTTTAGAATTTTCATTTGATTATTGGTTATTCGTTCCCCTTTGAAATTTAATTCTGACATGTTTGATTCCGAAATGAGATTTCAAGGTTCCATCTAGCATTAGTTCATAGTAGTTTTTGTCTATCGGGCTACCTCTATATAGGGATTTTATATATACTCATGCGAATAGAAAGCATTCCAGTCTCACGGGCTCTCTTCACAGTATCCCTTTATGTTTTCTTCCCCTTAAATATGACCATCAGTATAAATTCGGTGGAACCTTTAAGTCTTTTGTCTTGAGAAAAGGCCTGGGATATCTATCCCATTATGATATAACTTTGTTTATTCGCTTATCGCTGAGACTTGGGTACCTCAAATGGTCATAATAGAAGAATGTTGCAGGATAGCACTTGGCATTTAGAGTTCTAAGGTTGATGTTGAATAAGATAATATTTAGTTACTAGCTTTTGAATGTGTAAATCTTTTCACTTTTTTTTCTACCTGTATTCTGAACACGCTTTGATTTATTTTGCATTTTGATGTCAAACTTCTGTTTTTCACTTCATAGGCGTGCATCCAGATCGATATTATTCTCTCTTTCACTTGACATTATTTTTGTTGAGTTAATATGTCCCTTCTTTATATCATCTACATACTTTTAAATAAGATATGTGGTTTCCTAGCATTTTTTTTGTTTGAATATTTGTGTTAATAAATTTATTGTTCTATTTTTTCCTTTTGTATTTTGGATATGTTTTGATTTCTTCTCTTTCTTTTTTTTGCATGTAAACCACGTTGGAGTCCAAATGGACTCTTCTTTCTTGAATTTTATGGTGAGCCAACATGGCCCCCTATCCTTTGAGTCAAGCCCAAAAAAAAAATTTAAACGCCTATCACGTGGCGTGCGGATACTAAGAATCGAAAAAAGAACAAGTGAATTAAAGACCTATCATTTCAAGCGACTATGAGACCCCAAAGTCTCATTTATTATTTTTGTTTATTTACTAATTTTCGTCTTCATTTATTTATTTACATTTATTTATTTATTTCATTATTTATTCATTTGGGCCTCGAAGACAAAGTTGTACTTAATACAAGTGAAGCGAAGCTCGAGCTGAAGGCTCAAAAACATAGAATTAGGACAGGTGGAAGACGGGATGAAAGCCCAATATATCGATTAGGGTAGGGTTGTCGATTTGGGCCTAATGGCTCAATTCCTTCTGCTTCTACCATTTACCTTTTACTTTTGCTAATTTTTTTATGTGTTTTCTTGCGAACCTAGTTGAAATTCCTAATTAAGTCTCTAAAAACTGATTTTGTAAAAACTTTTTCCTTAATCAACTATTTTTTTCAACTAATTGATTTTCCAAAGTTAATCAAAAGAATGTTTTCAAATAGTGCTGATAACCGCAAGTTAGCAGACGTTTTAGTTGCCTAACACCTTCCTAGAACATTAAAAGGAACCGCTTATCTAAAATCTCTAACTTAAAATAATTTTCCTATTTTGGATCGTTTAAAGTATTTTATAAAGGTTTCTTAATTCCTTTTCAAAATTAAGTGGCGACTCTCTTTCCAAAAGTGAGAATTTCTCCACAAAGCAATAACGTTTTGAAGACTATGATGACTAGTGTAGATCTCACAATGAACATCATACAAATAATGCCTCCTAAACTTAAGCATAAAAACTATTGCTACCTATTCCAAATCATGAGTGGGGTAGTTCCAGTCATGCATCTTTAGCTTCCTCGATGTATAAGAAATAACACAGCCCTGCTGCATCAAAACATAACCTAAACTAATACTAAAAGAATCACAATATACTGTAAACCCTCACACATAATTAGAAGAGCCAATATAAGAGATACAGTAAGAAAATATTTGATCTTCAAAAAGCTCAACTCACACTCCTCAAACCACTTGAAAGAAGCCTCCTTCCTAATCAATCTGGTCATAATTCTATAATATAGCAAAACCCTATAGGAACCAGCTACACTAACCTGCAAAAGTAATAAACTCACAAACCTCAGATAGAAAAGTACATCTCGTCTTATCATGAATGGTCACAATCTTTCCTGGATTTAAATGAATCCCATATGTAACTGACTCAAACTTGACCTTGTACTTTAAAATATTGGTAAAAGCCTTAATCTTCTAATATTGCATATGATCGGAGTTCTTACTCCACAAATACACAAGAATACCTTTAATGAACACAATCATCAAGGACTACAAATAAAGTCTTAACTTGCGGTTCATCAAATCAATAAATCCAGCTAAGTCTTTTGTCAACCAAAAAGAAATCACAACCTACTCATCGTTTCCATATAGAGTGTTAAAGGGTGTATTTGGGATATCCTAATCTCGAGTCCTTAAGTGATGGTGATCAGATCTCAAGTAAATCTTAGAGAATATTGCCAATCCCTTGAGTTGATCACATAATGATGCTCAAATTACATACTTGTGATGTAAGAGATCGTCATCTATATAGTAATTGAATTGACATTTGGGTCGATTCCTTAGGGAGCGAAGACAAGGATTTCAATACTTGAGAGTGTTATAAGTCAATTAGGTGTTAACTCCTAATGCATAGAAAAACCAATACAAAAGTAAACTTTGGGTTTTATTCAATGCATTATAGACTTAACAATTTAATTATGTTGACAATACTATTTCAAGGCTAGAAATAACAAGAGTTTAATCAAGTGGGGATTAGACTTGGGGTTATGCCTTACTAAGTGTGGGTTAATTCATGGATATTTAGTTATTTGTCAAAATTTAGCTGGAAGTAATAGGTAGGCTGAATCTAGAAATTTGGGTTAATTTGGCATTCAAACATCAAATATCACAACTGGGTTTTTTCAAACACCTTATAAGTGTGGAAATTTTAACAATCAATTGCCTTAATTATCATCCTTATTTTTAATAGTTGATATTAAATGAACTAGTTTAAGTTATTATTTACACCCATTCCTCACCCATATCCCCTTTGTCAAGGATGATAGGTTTCAAAGGTAATTTGTGTTTGAAACCACTAATTCTTAGTCAAAACATTGATCAATGCAAAACCCATATCAAACAACCAATTAGAAAGACCAAAAACAAAATCTAGGCATAATAAAGACCTACTCAATTAGAACCCCAAGATATATAATTACGTACTCATAGAGAGATAAAATAGATATATATGCAAATTTCCGTCAAACTGATCCATAGAAATTAATAAAAACTATTAATTATTCACTTAAAAGTCACTCTAATGTATCTTTACTCAAGAAACAAACTATAATGGTGGAATAGAGTTAAAAATCCCATTTTGACTATAAATTCACATTTTTTGGATATTACTAAAATGCCACTACACTAATGACATGCTTAAGAACATCAGCAGGTTTAGTGCAGGTGGAGCACAGGTCTAGCGCATGTCCAGAAAAGGTGACATTGTTTGGGATATTTTTTCCACCTACATGCATATGTGCCTTTGGTGCATGCACATATGCCTCAGGTGCATACGTAGGTGTCACGACCCAAATAATGTCCTAGACGTGATAGGTATATCAAGTCCACTTTAATATCGAGAGAACCTTATTAGCCTAACTCCTAAAAAATAATAAAATAATATAGTAAAAGCCAAACAAGTATGATGATCAGAAGAACAGATAAACCAAATAAGAGTTCTAAGAATTAAAACAAACATTCAAATCCATAAGTCTAAAAAAAAACTCTAAAACTAGAATATCAAACAATGTCTTGACATGCCCTCTACGATGACAAAAGGACTCCAAAATTCTAGATAGTAATAGAAAGGTAAAATGAGTAGCCATTTGAAAGATGGAGGCTCACTACTTGATAACAGATAAATAGGAACACTGAATCACCTAATCCTAACCAAGAGTAAAACAAAAAGTCCTCAGACTCTATATCATTAAATGAAAAAAGTCCTCAGACTCTATATCATTAAATGATGCAATGTCCAAGGATGTTAAGTAGGGAAAGCACTAGTGTGTAACTAGGAATAATGGATAAAATAATACCAATGTCGAACCAGTCAAAAACCACATACATAATATTTATATATACATATATAAATGTCAAGATACAGACAAGGGTCATAAATATGAGAGTTCTAACCATTAAGTTTAACTTTGTAGCTCCCATTGTCCTAAAGGCAAGGCCATATCTTTGTATTATCCACAAAAATTGAGGAATCTAAAAGGAATTCTAAATACAACAAGTCTCTATCCAAACTAAATATAATATGTGAACCAAGAACACAGTTGTATATACCTCCTCAACGGAAATCGTGGTTTCCAGTATTAGTCCCTCCTGATACTACACCTTCATGATGAGCTAAACAATTTACTTTTAGCCCAAATTAAAATAGTTTGTAGATAAACCTAGCAATTATCCTAGGAGTGTTGCATTAAGTCATTTACATCTTCGTATCGTGTAATAACCCAGGTTTTAAACTCTAAATTTTCTCATTAATTATTCTTACTGCTCAAGGCACGACTCAAGTTATAAGTTGTGACGACTTTATCACAAGTCATATGGTTCCACTCGTGGTGTCACCAATGAGTTTGTCCAAGTTAGGTCCTTTGATAACAAACCCATGGTATGAGTCATTAGGTCACTTGTTGAGTCATAGGTTCCATTCATTATTGTAACAATAAAGGTTTTCCAGGTGTCTACCTTGGTCATTACTAGGTCCTCGCAAGTCATAGGGTAATGCCATGAACATATGGAGGGTCTCGTCACCATGAGTGTCAGAGGTTAGGATTTTATGTGTGAGCCTCTGAGTCTTTGTAATGATGCATCACCAATTATAATGAGTTATTACTTAACCTATAGCAACTAGTGGTAGTCTTAATGCATTTTTATTTGGAGGCACTTTGGTTATTTTCTCCCTTCACTAATTATAACCCTTGACCATAAAGAAACCTAGGGTCCTTTTAAAATTATTTTAAAAGGAAAAATACACCATTTTCGCTATTAAATTCCAAAGTTAAAAACAAAGCAAGGGTTTTTATAAGTTGGTAATCTAGGGCTCAAAGTATAGTTTCCTCGCAAAATTCATTGTGTTTTCAAGTATGTATCCTTTTTCATAAACTTTTGTTTTATTATGGCATGCAGTGGTTTCTTATTCCTATAGTTTTAATGTTTGGTTTAGGAATTTGGGTTCAGGGTTTTGAATGATTATTGTTTGAATGACATTCTTAAGGTTTACATGTATCTATTTTATGCTTTATAGATGTATTTTTGAACTCGTTGTGGGAAATGGTATTGATAATAGAATGCGATCATAGATTCCCATTAAATTTATGAATAATGGAATGGGGGCCGTGGATTTCCCTGAACCTATGTATTTTTATATTGGAATTGGCAATTTCCTCAACCTACTTTATGAAATTGTCTTTGAAACATGGTTATATGCATAAATTAACCAATTTTGAAACTATTGCGTTGCATAAAATTTTAATCAAATATAAATGGTTTTAAAAGGCCTTAGCAGCCATGATTTGGTTTCAAATTAGAGCTTGGGGGTCGTGAATTCCCCCAAGTTGATCGATAATAAAATGGCATGATTTTATAAGCTTGCAAGCATATTTGTATGGTGATACCCACAATGAATGCCTTAATAAATTATTATTGGTTGAATGGATAAGTTATGAGCAAACATTTAAATTATGATTAATGGGTTTTTTTATAGTTTATTTTGGAAGGTAGAGGTCCCAAGGGGACCAATACTAAAAACCATATTCTTTGACATAGAGTTATTCATGACTATGTGCGTAGTTCATACTTGATGTATTTATATACCTTGGATTGGAATGAGGTTATTGATTCCATAGCCTTTACTTGGAATTATCTAGTTCGTGTTGCTAGCATGCACTAGGGCCCTTTCGGTGAGTGGATCCCAACCCATAAATCTTGTGGTTGTTTTTAGTAATGTTAGAGTTTTAAAGTCCATGTCAATAATTTTAAACCTCATGCTAAACCTTGTTCCGTATCCCAACATCTTATATATATATGAATATGTAAAGTGAGTTTAGACTTGATTTTGAAATCACATTAGTTTATTCATATCATAAGATACATGCTAGTGTTGACCTTGCTAACCATCTGTGGATGATATATTATTTCATGATGTATGGTCTTAGGGGTTTCTTCTATCTGTTTTTGTAGTGTTATATGGTCCGATTAGTTGGTTGGTTCACACTGAAGTGGTGAGCTTCAATCCCCTAAATAGCTTAGTCATTCCATAAATTTTTTCATATTTTAGAATTAAAGAGTTCACATTAACAATATCATCAGCATTTTGATTGTCCTGATTGAGGGCATATCTCAACCTAGTTTGATTTTCAGATTGGTTTTGAGTCTTATTTGGAATTTCATGGATGGATAGTTTGGTTGACTCTTAGATCCTATACTTGAGTTCCATAGCTATTTATACTTATTCTCTTGGTGTCTTCCACATATTATTATTTAGATTATGTTTAGAATGGATTGGCTATGGGGGTTGACTCTTAACCATGATAGGCTTGAGATATTTTTCATGGTAGGGCCCAGGGTTGGGTTATAAAAAGATTGGTATAGAGCCTAGATTTAGGTTCATTTGATATCCACAATTTCATTCTGAGTAGATTACTTTCTATGGGTGTGTGGCATGCCACACTTATAATGGGGAGGTTACAAGGAATTTAGGAATATTTCCCTTTCTTGTGTTTTATTTTGTGATATAAAAGCTAGGGTAATGGAATTTCTCTAACACCTAGTTTCCTCGCATTTCATATCATACTTATAATGGGGAGGTTAAAAGGTATTTATGAATGTTTTCCTTTCTTGTATTTTATTTTGAGTTATAAAATCTAGGGTAACGGAATTTCTCTAACACATGGTTTCCTAGAATTTCATATCATTCCTCCTATAAGATCTAATATTTGTACAAACTGTATAAGAACCTCTGACGTACTTCAAGGGAATATTGAGGGTACTCACCCCATTTATGGAGCATAGACCTAGTCAAGGGTCCCTGATCCTGATTGTTCCACTATATTTAGGGATACACTGATCTTCACTAGTCCTTCTTTGATTGGTGACACTCATGCTCAATCACATCAAGAAGATATCTGTAATTCAAAATTCCATCATTTTAATTACCTATTTACTCATATAGTTACCTCTCTATCTCTCCAATCAAACCAGGATGGTAGTGTTACTCCTTCTTTTAGGGTTAACAAAGTTGGTCTGTTCATGATTTTAAATCCTTCAAACTTCACAGGCTCGTATATTTAGAAGGCTCCTTAAGGACTTATTGATGAGATAGTAAAGATTTTTTGAGTAATGCATTCTGGTAATGTAGATGGTGTGAAATTTGTCACAGATCAGGTTAAGGATATGGCTTATTAGTGGTATGAGGAGTACGAAGCATTGACAGGTGATGAGGCTGAGGAGGCTATGTTGAAGGAGCTCTCTTGTGCTTTTGATGATCATTTCAATCCTCAAGAGTTGAGTGCAAGCAAAGGCAGAAGAGTTTACAAATCAGAAGAACGCTAGGATAAGTGTTAAGGATTATTCTTTGAAATTTAAGTAGACCGGCTATGCTCCAAGTTCAGTGTCTAATAAGAGGGCTTAAATAAGGATGTTTAGTTCTGGTTTGTCTTATGACTTGGTACTAAAATGTAAGGCTATGATTTTGAATCATTATCTAGATATTTCCAGGCATGTGGTTTATATGCAATAGGTGGAGGATGAAAAGAAGGAATAGAAAGAGATGGGAGGGAGGAAGAATTAGTATTTAAAATGTTTAAATTAGGGTAGAAATCACCAATTGAGTAAAAGAGATGGTAGATAGTGGAGCAAGAAAAATACTTGGGGAAACTCTAGTTCGGATTCTTCAGGTAGTGCTCATTATGCTAAACCATTGGGTGATCATTATTTCTAGGATAACGATGGTCTTAAGTCATAAGGTTCCCAATCTCAAGATAGTATAGTTTAATCAGCCCCTTCGTATCCTCGTTATTAATTTTATGTACATTTTTACCGTGGTCAGTGTGATGAGAAGAGGAATTTATGTTATAATTATTAGTAGCTTGGTCATATGCAGTGACATTGTTTGACAGATCAAGTTTCCACAGGAGATAACAAGGTCTCACTTGCTAACTCTTTTCCTTTTGCACCAAAAGGTGCCACTTCGGGTATCGTCACTAGCCGTAATAATCTTTATGCTCTCTCTATTCTCTAGGAATCTAAGGCTTCTCTTACTATTATTACTGGTATATTACAACCCTTCTCTCATGATATGTATTATTTTCTTGATCTAGGGTCTATTCTATCTTATATGACCCTTTTTGTTGTTGTGCATATTGGTTTTGGTCATGAAACTATTTCTGAGCCTTTTTTTTGTGTCTACCTTAGTGGGTTATTCTATAATAGATAGAAAGGTCTATTTGGATTATGTGGTTACCATATTTCATATAGAGACCTTTGTGGATATGATAGACTTTATATAGTAGACATTGATGTTACTTGTTGATGAACTGGCTTAATTCGTGCTATGCTTTCATGGATTGTATGACCAGAAAGGTCAATTTTCAATTTCCTAATAAATCGATTATTGAATAAGATAGATAAGCATTGGTGTATAAATAAAGGTTTAGTTATTATCTTAAGGTTTGTAAGTCAGTTTCCAAAGGGTGTACATATCATCTAGTTTGAGTTAAACATTATAATTCTGAGTATCTCTCTTTGAGTATGTCCCTAACTTTAATAATTTTTATAAGTGTTTCCTGAGAATCTTTCTGGTATTCTTCCTGATAGGGAAATAGATTTTGGGATTGATCTTCTATCGGATACCCATCATGTCTTTATATTCCTCTTGATGAAATGGCCCTTGCTGAATTAAAAGAGCTAAAAGATTCGTTAAATGATATCCTTAATTAGGTTTTCTTCAACATAATGTCTTTCTATAGGGTGTTCTAATGTTTTTCATGCATAAAAATGATTGGTCTCTTCAGATGTGCAAAGAATATTGGCAGTTGAACAAGGTTACAGTTAATAATAAGTACTCACTTTTTAGGATTGATGATCTTTTTAACCAGTTTTAGGGTGATGGATGCTTTTCTAAGATTGACCTTTGCTCGAGTTATCATCATTTAAAGACTAGGTAGGATGGTATTCCCAAGACTGCTTTTCAAACCCAATATGTCCATTATAAGTTCTTGGTTATGTCATTTGAATTGACTAATGCTCTAGCTGATTTTATGGATCTTATGAATTGGATTTTTAGGATGTTCTTAGAATTGTTTTTTATCGCCTTAATTGATGATATCTTGAAGTATTCTAAGAGTGAGGAGGATTATGCCAATCACCTTCGAATTGTGTTACAGACCCTTAATGATCAAAAGTTGTACGCTATGTTTGCAATGTGTGAATTTGGGTTAACTGTTGTGACTTTTCTTAGTCATGTTATTTCTAATATGGGGACCAAGGTTGATCTACAAAATTTAGAGGTGGTTAAGAAATGTCCTAGATCCACAACCTTAACCAATATTTAGAGCTTTTTAGGCTGGGTTGGGTACTATAGGATTTTGTAGTGAGTTTCTCTTCTATTGTTGCTTTGTTGACTAGATTGACTCAAAACAAGATTATGTTTTTGTATTTTAATACATATGAGGGTAGCTTTGAAAAGTTAAAGGTAAGCTATATTTTGTGGCAGTTTTGACCTAAAGCGAGTGTACTGATGGTTTTATTGTGTATTATGAAGCATCCCATATGGGACTGGGTTGTGTCTTTATGCTGCATGGTTAGGTGGTTTCTTATACTTCTTGACAAATTAAGGTTCATAAAAGGAATCATTTGACTCATAATTTTAATTTGGCTGTAGTTTTTTCTTTGATGATATGGCATCTCTATTTGTACGAGATGCATGTAGATGTTTTTTCAGATAATAAAAGCCTGCAGTATATATGTATAACTAGAAGGAGTTAAATCAATGACAGAGGCGATGGATTTTATTGCTAATGGACTATGACATGAGCCTTTACTACCCAACATGTAAATCTAATGTAGTTTTTGATGTTCTTAGCAGGGTGTCCATGGGGATTTTATCTCATATGGTTGAGGAGAAGCGAGGATTGGTGAAGGATATTCACTGATTGGCTAATTTAGGGTTTTAAATTTGGGCTCTTCGTATAGGAAATTAACTGTACAAGAATTTATTAAATCATCTCTTGGTGGTGAGGTGAAGGAGAAAGGGGCTTTGGATCCCATTCTTATGAAGATTAAGGGTGAGGTGGGACAATAAAAGGTTATGGCTTTTGTGATCAGTGGAGATGGTATCTTGAGGTCCCAAAGTAGGTTATGTGTTCCTGATGTTGTTATACTTCGAGAGAGGATTTTGACTATGGCTTAGGAGTTGAGGTATACATTTCATCCATGTTTGACAAGTATGTATCATGATTTAAAGGAATCTATTGGTGTAACAACATAAAGAGAGCTATGGCTAAATTTGTGGCTAACTATATGGTGTGTTAGAAAGTAAAGGTTGAGTGCTTGAGGCTTGGAAGCATGTCTTAAGAGATGGAGTTACCCATGTAAAAGTGATAGATGATGAATATAGATTTTGTTTTGGGTTTTCCATGGTCAAGCAATTAGTAAGATTTGATTTTTGTGATTGTGGATAGAGAGACTAAGTCTAATCACTTCTTGCCTGTGAGGAATACTTTATCTGGAGAGGATTATGCTATTTATTCATTGAAGAGTTAACTAAATTTCATATAGCATTTGTGTTTATATTTTGGGATTAAGGTATGCAATTATCTTTTAATTTTTGGCATCGTTTCAGAGAGGTTTAGGGACTAAGGGCAACCTTAGCTCCACTTTCCGCCCTCAAATAGATAGACAAGTGGGTACGCTAAAGGTTTGTGTGATTAATTTTGGAAGTTGTCGGGTCGATCACTTTCCTCTTATGGAGATTGCATATAACAATATTTATTAATTGACTATTTAGATGGCTTCTTTTACGCTTTATATGGTAGGAGGTATAGGTCTCCTATTGGGTAGTTCGAGGTTTGTGATAATCAATTTTTTTGTCAATATTTGGCTCACTGAGACATGGAAAAGTTAAAAGTAATTAGGGATAGGGATAAGACCACTCTGAATTACCAAAAGTCCTACATAGATGTGAGGTGAAGAGATTTGGCATTTGCGGTTAATGATTACGTATTCCTTAATGTGTCGCTTATGAAAGGAGTGATGTAGTTTAGGAAGAAAGGAAAAATCAATCCTCATTATTTTGTTCCATATAAGATTTTTTGAAGAGTAGGGAGTTTTGCCTAAAAATTTAAGGTTCTTATGAGATTGGGATGTAATCACCCGGTTTTCCCTATGTCGGTGTTGAAAAGTTTGAGTGATCCGTCTTTGATAGTCCTTTTGAAAGATATTGGCATTTTGGATTCCTTTTCATGAGGAAGTCAAGGTTGCGATTTTTTGTAGTCAAGTCCATAGATTGAGGTATAAGGAAGTGGTTTTGGTAAAATTCCTTAGGAGGAATCAAAAGGTGTAGATAGCTACTTGTGAAGCTAAAGAGGACATTAAGTACAAATATCCGTTCTTGTTCCCGGTGTTGGATGGAAGAGTTTGAGATATAGGTTTCATTTTTTATTTTATAGCTTCTCGAATATTTATTTAGGGTTTTGTGGTTGCATTCCATCATGTATTTGTGCCAAGGGGTGCCTTAACACCTTATTCAGCGATGAAATATCCTGGAAGAGGGTGTAATATAATACCCCACGTTAAGAAGTCTAAATTTTCCTAGAAATTATGCTTACTACTAAAGGTATAACTAAGGTGACGAGTCATGAATCCTCATCACGAGTCATATAGTGCCCCTCATGGTATCACCAGTGAATTTTGCCATGTTTAGTCCATCGATAATGAACCCACGATATGATTCATCAATTCACATGACGAGTCATTAGGTGTCACTCATCGTCTTAACAATAGAGGTTGCCCAAGATTCAAACTTTGTTACGACTTAGTCCTTATGCATCATAGGGTGATGTCACAAGTTTTAGGGAGGGACTCGGGATCATAATAGTAAAGGTTATGATTTTGGGTTTCAAGCTACGAGTTGTGGTGAAGACTTTGGACTGGCGACCACAAGTTATTACTTGACCCATAGCGACTGGTGATAGTTTCCCGACATTTTTAATTAGAGGCACTTTGGTTATTTCTTCCCTTATCCAATTATAACCCACGACCATAAATCAACCTAATGGTCACTTTCTCATTATTTTAAAAAGTTAAATACACTCCATTCTTTCTAAAATTCCCAAGTCAAGAACAATGCTAGGTTTTTAATGGTTGCTCATCTAGGACTCAAAGTGTGATTTCTTTTAAAAATTCTTGATATTTTTAGGCATGCATATCTTCCCCTTAACTTGTACTTCTTTTGGCATGCAATGGTTTGTTATTCCTATGTTTTTAGTGTTTGCTTTTGGAGTTCAGGTTAAGGCTTTTGAATGATTATTTTTCAAACGGTATTCGTATGGTTTACATCCATCTGTTTATGCTTTATTGATGAATTCCGGAGCTCATCGGGTCCATGGGTACGGATAATTGAATGGGGGTCATGGATTCCCCAAACTTTATGAAAAATGTAATAGGGGTCATGGATTTTCCAAAACTTATGGATTTTTGTATAATAATTGGTAATAACCTCAACCAACCTTATGAAATTGGCTTTGAAACATGGCTCTATGCATAAATTAACCATTTTCTAATCTATAGCATTGCATAAAAGGTTAGTGGAATATAAATGGCTTTTAAAGGCCTTAGTGGCCATGATTTTGTTTTAAATACGAGCTTGGGGTCGTGGATTCCCCCAAGTTTGTAGATCATTGGAATGGCATGATTATATAAGTATACAAGCATATAGAATTCCAGTTTCAGCAGTCAGAGTCAGCAGTGGGTCCTCAACATTCGAGGATATTATAATTTGATTATTTTATATCTTTAGTACTTAGTTATTTCATCAGTAGGAGTCAGTTAGGCCATGTCCCATCAACTCCTTAATCAGACAGTCTAGAGGCTTTTAGACTATAGCATGTTCATAGAAATTTTAGTTGTTTAGGTAATGATGTACCGTATTTCCAAATGTTATGTTTTCTCATATATTTGAACCTTATGGCCTTTCAGCCTTTAATAATGCATTTTTACATCATGTTATGCAGTTTTTAGTTACAAATATCAGTCATGGGTTAGCTTGTGTTCCTTCAGGGTCATGAGCACCATGTAGCATTCTGGGTACATGATTTGGGGTGTTATTTTTTGCAACAACTATCATTCAAGTATTCGGATGGCCCCGTTCAAAGCACTTTACGGTAGGAGATGCAGATCTCCAATCAGTTGGTTCAAAGTTTGTGAGGAATTAGTTATAAGGTCTAACACAGTATTAGATGCCTTAGAAAAAGTCTGGTTGATCAGACAAAAACTCTAAAGTACTTAGAGCCGATAGAAGTCTTATGTAGACATGCGCAGAAAGGATCTGGAGTTAGAGATTAGTGATAATATTTACCTAAATATCTCTCCCATAAAGAGAATGAAGAGGTCCGACAAGAAGGGAAAGCTCTATCCCAGATATATCTATGCCTTCAAAATTCTCAGTCATTTTGGTAAGGTAGCTTATGAGCTTAAATTGCCTTCAGACTTATCCTAAGTTCATCTAGTATTCCATGTCTCTTTGCTCAAGAAGTGCATAGGTGATCTATCAGTTGTAGTCCTTATAAAGGGCATTTATGTTCATAACATCTTCTCTTATGAAGAGATTCCATTTGAAATTCTTAACTACCATACTCGTAGACTGAAGAGAAAATAAGTCCCTCTAGTCAAAATTCTTTGGTGGAATCAGTCCGTTGAGGGAGCTACTTGGGAAGCATAAACAAATATGCGGACAAAGTATCCTCACCTTTTTTTTGCTAACTCAGACTCATCCCAAGGCAGTAGTTTTCCTTAAGCTTACTCTGTTTTCATGTTCAGTTTCATTACAAAATTGGTATTCAGTTTCATACTCAAAATTCTATTATAAACATGGTATCAAATCCAATTGCATATTCAGTCATACGTCCATGCATCATGTCAGTCATATATTTATGCATCAGATATTCATCCTCATTACGAGAAACTCATCTTATCAGAAATCTCAGTCATGCATTCATGAATCAGTTATGCATGCAGCAGATGTGTATATTTAGTATGATATATTTAGTTTAGCAGTCATGTCGATAATGAAATCATGTTTGAGTTATTCATGTCCTATATATACTTTAGTATGTATTATCCCTATCATAGTCAGTCTTATTTGAGGATAAATATTCTCAAGGGGGAGATATTGTATGACCTCGCAAAATTTGTAAGCTTAAATTTGTCCTTTAAGCTTGTCTAGGGGATCCCAAACTTAGAAAATTCTAGCTAAGTTCTCAGACTTGGTGTATTTTTGCCCTTCAAAAGTTGGCAATACCATTTCTCCAACTTAATGTCCTTTAGTGGTCTGTATTTTTGTCAATTCATGATCATAGAGGACAATAGGTTTTCCTGAACAAGTTTTGGATTTTTTGGACCTCGTTTAGACCATGTTTGGTGTCCCAAAATAGTGGACCAATGTGATATTTGTACACTACGTCGCCTATCGCATTGGTTAACAATGTTGTAGGGACTGCTATATAAACTATTAAGTCTTTGCGCGATCATGGAATGACGTTTCGGGTATCACATAGAGCATCAATGCACTACATCGCCAATCAAATTGATGTCCAGTTTTCAGTAATTAATTGTCCGTGTTTTTAAAGGCATAAGGGTCAATTTCCCACACCTATATATTCGTATATGAGATTCAACCCATATTTAACCAAAATATTATTGTTACTCTTAAATACTCTCAAGAACAAGTCTAGGGTTTTCATAGGAGCTGCAAATTCAAGAGATTCTACCGTTATTTTTCAAGAATTTTCCATCCAAGGTATGTCAATTATTTATTCATGGATTCCTTTCATCCATGAATCCTAAGAATCCAATTTTAAATTATGAATTGTGATGTTTATGTTGTGGATTGATTATGTTCATATAGTTGTTGTTGTAGGATTTCCAAGTTGGAATCTTCATGTGTTGTTCATGAAACTACGCTAATATGTGGGTTAAAAATTGTGAAATTGAGTTGAATTTAGGAATCATATGGTATTCATTAGATATCATGCCTGAGCCCTAAGTTATGCATACTAGGTGCTTGATAAAATACCTAAGAGAATAATAATTATGCATTATGATTCAATAGAACCTAAATAATGAATCCATGTTACCATTATCTTCAAAATGACTCCCATGATATTGTTATGCCCTGTAATATATTGATGTAATGATCATAAGATTAGGCTTAGGGAATTATGACATGTTTATATAGATTCTTATTCATGTGAAATCCTGTGGTAGGAAAATACTTCATGAAAATCCACAATGATAGTACTCCGAATTATTGACCATTGTTATGTGTTTAAGAAGTGTCATGTCTTGTAAGTTTCATGCTATAAAGTCATTGGGGTACTTGTACCCGACAACTTAGCTATGTACCTAGAGCCAGCGTCGGTTTAATGATAAATCATAGTCACACCATGATTAGTTGTATTCAAAATCAGTTTCAGAACTCAGTAGAATTTACTCAGTTATGTGACTCAGGAAACTTAGTAATCTCAGTTAGTTATTAGATCTAAATAGTATTCCATGATTTAACAGAACTTAATGAAGTCAGTCCAATTTAGTTCAATTAATTATGTTCAGTGTCTATTAAGATGGGAGTAGGATTCAACATTGAGTGAACCCAAGGATAGGAATTGACCTGTTAGTAGAAGGTGTGATTCTTAGAAGAAATCCTTGCGCTCCAGAACTACATAGCAAGTGTAGGTTGAAACATCAAACCTGATAGTTGAGGGTAGATAAGGTGGTTTAACCTATTATATAAGGGTCCGACTATTCTCTTTAGAGTACTTATTAGACAAGGGATTTCTCACATCTTGTCCTTACTAGTGGCGCGGTATTGATACCCTTCCAACTGGTGTTACAGGGTGGACACCAAATCTATTGAGAAATAGAGGTATGTCGGTTAGATGAATTCTCCTATAGTTTAAGTTAAAGAATCGGGACTGTTAGATATAGTCATCCAGTTTCAGTAATAGAACCCAGATAGTTTTACAGAACCTTGGACTGTCAGATACAGTCACTCAGCTCAGTACGAAACCCATCTAGTTCCATCAGAACCTAGACTGTCAGACACAGTCACCTAGTATCGGTTATATCAGTTATATCAGTTATCAATAACTTATGTTAACAGTATTCAGACTTAGTAGTCATTATTACTCACCAATCCAGTTATAGTTACACACCCATGTATGTATTCTCACAATTATGTTGTACAGTCAGTTAGCATTGTTCATGCATATGAACCCTTTGCATTCATCCTACTTTACTTTCATACCAGCACATTCAACTATATTGAGGCATTTGCGCTATGGTGTTTTTATACCATAGGTTCAGAAGTATGAGCTCCAAAGCATCAGTTGTATTCCGGTTTCAGTAGTCAGAGTCAGTAGTGAGTCCTCATCATTCGACGATGTTATGATTTGATTATTTCATATCTTTAGTTCTTAGTTATTTCAGCAGTTGGAGTTAGTTGGGGACATGTCCCATCAACTCCTTATTAAGACAGTTTAGAGGCTTTCAGACTATAGGATATTCACAATTATTTTAGTTTTTTGGGTAATGATGTACCATATTTCTAGATGTTATGTTTTATCATATATTGAACCATTTTGTCTTTCAGCCTTTTATTTCACATTTTTACATCATATTATGCAATGCTCAGTTACATATATCAGTCATGGGTTAGCTTGTGGTCCTTTAGGATCATGAGCACCATGTACCATTCTGGGTACCAAATTTAGGGCATTACAGAATATATATGAGTGTTAACAATGGGGATTTTTTTATAGCATTAGTATTAGGGACATGATAATCAATTTGTAAAAATTGCATACACCGCATAAGTAGTAGCTTGTAGAATTAACTTTGTACCATCGGTGTGTGAGATGCTACTTTGTTCGGTTGGTGTGTTTAATTCAGAACTTTCCTGATTAGTCTTGACTACGTTGAAGGATAGTCGTTCAGGAAAGTATCATATGCCATTTTTTATTTTAGTTTACTTTTATTCTAAATAACCTTCCATGTGTAAAATAGTATACCTTGATACCTATTTTGAGCCTTGTAGCTGCTTTCTTTGTCTTCACCTTTCACCTTTCCATTTGTGTTGCAAAAATATATTTGTCCCTAGTCCTCTTTGGATATTATGAACCCTAACTTAGGAAAATAACCTAAGTGGATGGTGGTTGTATATGGTTGCCTGATGTAAAGTAGGTATAAAGAAGGGATAAATAAAAAAAAATAAAGTAGGTATGGGTATGGTAGGAAAAGAAAAGAAAGTGAAAAAGGAAATATAAATTTGTGAAAAAGTGAAAAATAAATATAAGCCCACACCCAACTTAAATGTGCAATAAAGAACAAAAATAAAGAAATAAGGGTGGAATGAAAAGGAAATTGATTAGTTAGTGAGAGCCTAAGGTTATTAACATGATATTTCCATATGTACCATTCCATCCCACCAAGACTACATTACAAGCCCAGAAAAGTCCTATAGTGGTCCTACCATGATTGTCTAAATGGTAAGGTAAGGAAAATAATGGTAATCCTATGGTTGTTGATGCACATTGATTGGAACTTCTCTTTTATGTGTGACTGTCTATTTACTATCCCTGCATTGAAATTCATTATTTCATTTAAGTGAGTGAAAAATCTTTGTTGTGAGGGAACATGGTTCATATTGCTAGATACTTGCTTGTTTTGGGTTGTTTAACTTGAACATATCAATGGTTTTCTGTTGTTAATATAATTCCATACCTTGATCCAATTATTTCACATTGTTATGCTTCATGTTTTTAAAGAGTTGGTTTTGAAAAGTAAGATAGGAGAGGGTGTTGTTTTTTGATCTTAATGTGTTAACTGATTACCTTGAATATCTTAGATTCTCCTAGTTAAGCATCATGTATTATTTTATTTTCTTTTGTTGTATTTTATTGCCTGATCACATGTAGACGTTTTATGTTGATTGTGTTGATGTGCTATAGAAATATAGTATTTTCAATGCTTAAAATGAGTAAAATATGCAAGTTTCTGAGGTTGTTTTGTTAGATATGATGTGTTTTGGGTCTGTTTTTTTAGAAAATCATGTTTTGGATGCCAAGTTCATGATAAAGATGAAAAAGGTGTTTTTGGATACTTTTGTTAGCAAATATTGATGGTTGGGACACTTTCCAGATTGATCATGATCAAAGCATATGTCCAAATTAAAGAAGAGCTGAAAAATAACTTACAGCACATGCCAAGTGGATATGGGGACTACATGTAGCACATGTGGACTTCATGTGGGAAAAGCATGAGGCAGAAGTCAAAAATCCAAAGACCTAAATTTCAAAAAATTTTGGTCTTGCATATGTGGTCACTATATTCGCCCTCCCTGCAGGCCGCATGTGCTACCTGTGCGGACAAGGCATATATAGTGACCTAAAGTAGACACCGACCCTTTTTTCTCCTATTTCATTTAGGCTTTGAGTTTAGGGTTTCATCATGTACTATAAATACCGCTTATTTGTTTATTAGTAGAGGTTACACACTTCTGATACTCACAAACATATTTTAATTCTGAGATTCAATTTTAGTCTGGGAATTCCCTTGTATTGATTTTTATTGATTATTTTAGTTACTGTGTAGAGTTTTCACTTCTTATTCTTGTAATTTCATCATATGCCTTCAATCATAAATGTTGTTGATTACTTCATCAGCATGAGGGGCTAAAAAATCTTCGCTAGGGTGAGGAAAACCTTGGACAATTAACGATGTAGGGAAAGTGTATTGTTGTTATGAACCAATACCCATGCATGCATTGTATTATGTTCACTTTAATAATTATCTTAACGGTTGCAAACGTTTAGATCTTACCTAGATTATTGCTACTTACTCAAAAAGAGAAGTAACAATTGTGAAAAGATAATGACAATAGTAAGGCTAATGTCAAAACAATAAGAAGCCCTATGTACATAATTTATATATACATATATAGGATAACGGTATAGGGACAAGGGTCATGAACATGAGATTTTAAACCATTAACTTGAACTCTGTAGCTCGCTCCGTCCAAAGGCACCCATCGGCAATTTAGGTTTATTTCCCCCAGTTGAAAGTGCCCAGTGCATGTCAACCTCATGAACCAAGAAATTCGAAGAGAAGGCTAAAGACACCATGGATCTATACATCAAAAATAAAAATGTGTGAACTAAGAATATGGTCATATAGTCCCCCTCATAGGAAATCATGGTTTTTAGTGTTAGTTCCTGTGGAACTACATCTTCACGTTGAGCTACACAATTCACTTTAAACCCAAATTAAAATAGTTTTCACATAAAACTAACCATTAATCAAGAAGTCTTATATTAAGTTAATTACCACTTGGTATGATCATACCAATTATGCTTGCAAGATTATATAAGTATGCCATTAAAATCCATGTAACCATTTAACTCAAAAGTTCTATTTAAAATTCAATCCACGACTACCAAGGGCTTTTAAAATCTGGATTATCAATTTATCCATTAATGCAATGAATCAGTTTCGAAAAGATAAGGTACACTATGCAATTATCTATGTCCAAAACAAAATATAAAAATTGGGTTGAGTTTAATTCCATTATCAATTCAAAAAGTCATCAATTTGGGGAAACCCTAGTTCCCTATTCCAATTCCCATAATATGGAATCCATTCAGTCAAAAAAAACATTAAATTTAAAGCATAAATGATCAATTACTAACATGGAAAAAGAAATCCAAGTATTACTAATCAAAACCCCTTAACCCAATTTCAAACCCATCAATTCAAACCACATGGATAATGATTAAATAAATACTACAATGTAAAAGTAAAGTTAGGGAATGAGATACATGCCTTAAATACAGAACAAATTGAAGACAATTCGATGTTTGGAGATAAAACACTGAATTCCTTGTAATCCCTTTAGCTTTTTTGAGTTTTGAGTTTCAGAAAAAAAGAATGGTATTTGGTTTTTTAAAATTAAAAGAAAAGGGCTATTTTATGTTTATAAGATGCACAGGGGGTAACAAGACCAAAAGCCCCTTACTGCAAGTGAAATAAACTAAAACTGGATGAAATTAACATAGGTGCATGAAACACCCTTATCGCGAAGGGTAGCTTCCATGTCACGCCATTGTATAGAGACTAACCTCCATGGCACGCTACTATCGTGGAGGCACACATACTTATAGTTTCAAAATAGTCCTGAACTCCTTCCAAAAAATCTGAAACTTTCCTATAACATACTTTTAACATACCTAAACATAATTCAAGGAAAAAATTAAGATTTAAAATGTGTGAGGTTTAAGAATGAAATCATTGAAATTTTTTAGACATCTTATTGCAGGTGTCCTACTGACACATCCATGTGAACTTTAACATTATCTTTATATTGTATTTGACCTCTCATTGAATTTAAATGTTTGATCATCGTTATTTTCAACCTATACCAACACAATTGAGCACTATACATGAGATTAAAACCACATCAATGGAAAAGAATTATAATTTAAGCTTAGAAAGTGCTAACAAGTCATCAGATTGATGACTTGTCCCCCCAAATCTTAAACAATTACTTATCCTCACTCAAACAAGAATTATCCAATAAGATAGCGTATTTATGACTTAGAACCACCTAAAAGGGGTATAGTAAAGATCTAGGCTAATAAATCTCAGAAAAGATCTCTCAAACATCTCATGGTAAAAAATAAACAAAATTTTTTCAAGAAGCTCCTTTCTTTGAAAAAAGAATGCAAAATAATATCAAATGATCATTATAAAATTTAGAACAATTCTCAAGAGGTGACAAAAAATCTCCAAAGATCTTCTGAACTTTCACTTACCTTGCCCATTTACCTAAAAAATGAGTAAGACATAACACTCTACCCCAAATTAGTAATTTCACTCACATACAAGAGTTACGATTCTCGATCATCTCGTGTAAATCTTACAAAGAAATATTCACCAATAGATTGCTAAATTTAGCATGACATTTATTTAAATTGGTATTATCTTCTCTCATCTTAATTCTTTTTGGAAATGGGGGAGCAATTTTTACTTGTCGAATAGGAATAACCAGAGTTTATAAAGTTTGGGAACATTATCATCAACCATATTTGGAGCTTCATCACTTGCAACCCTTTCTTTATCCCTTCAAATTAGAGATGATTGATTTTGATGTCATTCTCGGCATGGATTGGCTTCATTCCTTCTATGAAAAAGTCCACTATAGAAATAGAATTGTCCAGTTTCACTTTTCATATAAACCTATCCTAGAGTGGAGAGGTAGCACTTAAGTTTTCAGAGGTCATCTTGTTTCCTACCTTCAGGCATAGAAAATGATATCTAAGGGATGTGTCTATTATTTTATTTGAGTTAAGGACTCTATTTTTTAAACTTCCAATTTCGAATAAGTCCCAGTAGTGAATGAATATTCAAATATCGTTCCTGAAGATCTTTCAAGAATTCCTCCCAAAAGGGAAATAGACTTTGATATTGATATTCTTCCAGATACTCAGCCTTTATCTATTCAGCCATACAGAATGGCACTAGTAGAACTCAGAGAATTGAAAGAAAAGTTGAAATATCTAGATAAGGGATTCATTAGACCTAGTGTTTCCCCATGGGGTGCACCATTCTTATTTGTGCAAATAAATACGGTTCTCTCAGTATGTGCATTGATTACCATCAACTCAATAAAGTCAAGGTCAAGAACAAGTATCCACTACCCAGAATCGATGACTTATTTGACCAAATTTAGTGTGCCAACTATTTCTCTAAGATAGATCTCAGATTAGATTATCATCAGCTTAGTGACAGAGAATGTGACATTTTCAAAATAGCCTTCTATACTCGGTATGGTCACTTCGTATTCTTATTTATGTCCTTTGGTCTTACCAATGCCCCAACTACTTTCATGGATTTTATGAATCGTGATTTCAAGTAGTACTTGGACATGTTCATCATAGTCTTTATAGATGACATCCTCGTTTACTTGTGCAGTGAGCGTTATCATGCCTACCATCACAGAATAGTATTGAAGACTCTTAGAAATAATTAGTTGTTCACCTAATTCAGTAAGTGTGAATATTATCTAAGGTCAGTAGCATTCCTTGGTAATATCACTTTCGGTGATAGAATTAGATTTTATCCTTAAAAGAGTGAAGGAGTAAGAAACTAGCCTCGCCGTGTATCTCCATCAGATATAGGAGCTTCTTGGGTTTGGATGGCTATTAAAAATAGTTTTTTTAGGGATTTTCTTCAATTACATCCCCTATGTCCAGATTGACTTAAATAAAAGTCAAGTTATAGTGCTCAGATCCTTGCTAGAAAAGTGTTCAGGAGTTGAAGACTCGACTCATCTCAGCTCCAGTTGTGGCTCTTCCAGATAGTACAAATGGATTCATAGTGTATTGTGATACATCCAGAGTAGGTTTGGGTTGTGTCCTTATGCAACATGGAATGTCATAGCCTACGCCTTCAAGCAACTTAAACCACATGAGAAGAATTATCCTACTCATGATCTTGAGGTAGCAGTTGTAGTTTTTCCCTTAAATATTTGGAGGCATTACTTGTGCTAATTTAGGTTGATTAATTTAGTTATAGTTTTTTTGTTTTTACTTATGATAATTGTGATTTCATCTTAGGATTTCAATTATGAATGTTATTGATCACTTCAGATGCATGAGAGGCTAAAAAGCCTTAGTTAGGATTGTGGAAATCCTGGCAGATTGATGATGTAGGGGAATTGCTATTGTTGTTCTAAATCGATACCTATGCATTAATTGTACTATCTTAACTTTAATAGTTATCTTAGTAGTTGTAAATTTTAGGATCTAGGCTAGATTGTTTCTACTTAATCCAAAAGAGTAGTAGTGACAAGGAAAAAATAATCACAATGATAATTTGCAGTTTAACTGTCGATCCATGCTACTAGGTATTATCTAAGTAATATGGTAAGAGTTCATCTAATCACTAAAGACTCCAAAGGTAATAGTTAACTGGGATCAAGCCAAGGGATAATAAGCTGACATCTCGACACTTAAAAGTTAAAAGGCAAAATCATTTTGCTAATCTAAAAGACTATAGAAGGTAACTAGCTTATCGATTCTGCATTCAAGGTATCAGGATGGTTCAACAAAGTGTAATAAGTCTATGGAGTTGATAAGCCAAGGGGAATACTATCCTAGGGTTGAAACACCCTATGTTTTGACCCCTACAGAATTTCTTGGATTTCTGGAGTATGGTCATCATATGACTTGTACGTACTAGTTGTATAATGGAGTACTATTTGTATGATCTTGGTCGTATTCAAACTTGTGTTTGTTGGTGGGTTGGATTGGTTTCTGGAATAAGTACAACTTTGTGGGTACGAATCATATGGTTTGTGATGGGTTGTATGGTTTAGGTTTTCCTTTATTTAATCTAAGACTTAGTAAATTAACTTTGATTAGAGTATGAGTGGCTCACCACAATTAATAAGTTAGGGTATGAGTCATAAAATTGACTCATATGGTAGATAATGTTCAAGTTTATTTTTTATTCAATTCTACCAGGGATAAGATTTAGGGGTACTGATCGTATCATTTAAAAATGACCTATTTTGGGTAAGTAATATGGTGGACAGTGTTGTCTCTAAGTGGGAGGCCTAGGGTATGAGTAGTAGGTACCACTCGTATAGAAGGGTACGACTAGTATGGGGTACCATACCATCTCACAGAAATTTTAAGGAGTTTATGTTGGGGGTAATCTATATATTTTCCAGCTTAACCTCTTAAGTCTTGAAAACTTATAAGTCTTTTGAGATATCATTTACCCTATTATTATAATCTAAAACCCTTAGAAAATCTCTCTAATTCTCTCTAAGGGTCTAGGGTAAAATGATGCTGGGATTTTATCTAAAGGAATAATTTGGGGTTTGTACGGGTGATTTCTCTCCATCATCTTCGTAATCTAAGTTAGATACTCCTTCCTCATTGTTAGTTCCCACTAAAGGCATGTTTTATACAGTGTTTTCATTTCATGATTATTGTATTGTTTTGGGGTTTATTAAATATATGTTGGGGTTTTAGTATTAAATGCTTAATTATTCTTTTTTGATGTTTTAATTATAAAATTACATGCTTTAATGGTGTTTTGGACAATTGTTTGTATGGTAATGGTTAATTGGTAATTTGATTTGGTTTTGGAAACATTATTCCCCTAACACGTTTTATAAAATGCCTATGAGAATGTTTTTACTGTATTATTGGACTTTCAATGGAATTATTGAATTGTATGGTTTTGTAGTGGAACCCTAAATGTTATAAATTCTATAAATGCTTTGGAATGGTTAAAATGGTACGGTTTTGTGGTCATGATTATGGTTAATTAAACTTCATTCTGGGCTACAAGGGAATCCCCCAAGTAAAAATGGTAATGAAAGTCTAGTGGGATATATAGGATTCTCCTAAGGAAACATAATAATGGAATACCTAGGGGGTATATGATATTCCCCTAAACTAACATGATAGTATAATCTATGGGTACATGGAAATCCCTTTACATAAAAAGGTTGGCTAAGGACACTACTTGTATAAGATAGTCGGTATGACGATAGCACTACTCATAGACTTGGTTAATAATAAGGGAATAATGGTTTGGTAGGATGGTAATGGTTTTAAATGGGTAATAATTGTGGGGTTTGATAGTTAACCATAAAGGTACGAGTTCAATGGACGAAAAATAGAAACTCTTGTTTGCTGACATAACAGTTGGTCATACCGACGATATATGGTGCTATGAGGTACATGGGAATCCTTTAAGTATATTGTACATATGTATCATGGAGAGAGAAGGGTTCCCTAGAATCACCTACTATTTTTGTTAATTTGATTCTTCCAGTTACACACATCAAGACCCATTGAAGGTGTTATACTGGACCGATGGAGCTCGAGGGTGGTTCTAGGATGGTTAAGATACACATACCCATGTTTATAGTTTTAAAGATATGCTAGACCTAACTTCCTTTCCAAATATGGTTATATATATGCCTAGTTATGTGCATAAGGTAATATATATATATAGATGTTGCGTTGGGTCTATATGGTTGGTTTACATATTTTTATTAAATGGCATTATTTTATCCTTATACTGAGTTCATGCTAGCTTTACCCATTAACTCATCTTTGGGAGGTTGTATCCCTATGTGATACAGGAATAACTCGGTCTACTTCTCTTGCTTAGTGATTGGATTTGGGATCAGCTATTGGATTTAAATGGTGAGCTTACATATTTTAAAAGTCTCAACTTCCTATTGTGGATTTCTTTGAATACTTTATTTATTTTATGGATATTGGTTGTGGCTATGGTTGGGGACATATCCCAATTAGATATTATTTTTCTTTTAATTATAGGCCTTAGGTGACTACTATGGGTTTGAATGGATGGTGTCAGTAGTGGTGTCGGCCTTAGTATTGAAATTGGTATTAGGGATCATACCATTTAATTAAATTTGTGATTCTTCCATCCTTTTATGTTTGGTTATTGATAGAGACTTGGTTTTTATATTAGTTTGGACACAGTTGATCATTGGTAATGGATTGTGGGACTTGTTTGGGATGGTTATGATTATAGATCTATCCCAGTGTTTTGAATCATAATAAACATTGTCTTGATTATATTTTTAGGATTCATCTAACTCAGGGTATGCATATTTAGAGGTTGGGCTGGTTAATGGGGGTGGTCCCCAGTCCTAGTTTTACTTGGGATGCCTATTACGACAAGGACCTGCTTTAAGTCATGTCAAGTTGGTTTATTTTTATGGGAAATTGAGAGTCCACAAAGCTGTGTCGAGTAGAGTCTCTTTTAAGTATGTATAGTGTGCCATACTCATAAGGAAAAGGCTACAAGGCATTAAGTAATGTTTCACTTTCTTTGTATTCTATTTTAACGCGTGGAGTCTAAGTCCTGGAATTTTCTCAACACTTGGATTGTTCACTTTTCATATTGTGACTTGATGATATAAGACACAAGGTAACACTTCTGTCCTAACTGAGGATAATATTCTAGGGACACGTACTACGTAGGGGATCCCTACTCGTTCTAGGGGACCTGTCCCTAATTGTTTTAGAGTCCGACCAGTTTCTACTAGTCCTACTCATTATGAGGTGACTAATGTGGAATATTATCGACCAATTAATATTATTGATCAGTTGGTTGTTTCTCAGGATGAGCGAGGTGCATCTGGTTTTTCATTTGTAGAGGCCACAAGGGTTGGCAAATTTATGAAAATGAATTCTTCTACTTTTACTGGTGTGAATGTGGAGGAGGATCTTTAAGGTTTCTTCGATTAAATGAAGAAAAGCTTTAGGGTGATGCAGGTCACAAATGGAGGGGTGAATTTTGTTTCTTACTTGTTTAAGGATATATCATACCTATGGTACGAGGGGTGGGATAAGGAAAGAGGTGATGTTGTGGAGTCAACTTTGTGGGAACATTCTCTAATTCTTTTCTGGATTGCTTCTTTCCTTAGGAGTTGGTGATGTGGTGTGGAAACAAACACTTTTAATGATTAAAACTGTAAATTTATACGTGAAATCAGGATATTTTGTTTTATATCATGTACTTTGGTCTGGATTGTAGTTAAAATAGATTTACAAAAGTATTAGAATGAAAAGAGAAGAAAAGGACCTAAAAAGACCAACTTTCATCAGCTTATGAGTAAGCTCCTAATTTGCAACCATCTTATACGATTCATATGCTGAATTATTTAAGTAATAGAAAAAAATCCAACATAAGGATCTATGTGTGAGGAAGATACGACTAAAGTATTCAAGTTGTAATACATGATAGGAGTCTCACAAGACAGTCGTAAGCATAAAGCTATCTAAGCTGCCATCCAGGAGTTGTAGTATCAAAAGTATATGAGTCAAATGTCTGAGTATGACTCGTATAGGGTTGTTGTATACAAACCAATGTTCAGGACTTGGAAATACTAAAGTCCCAGATAGATACAAGTGAAGGACATAAGTTGTACACTTAGTTACGACACATATAAAAAAGTTGTATGCTAACAAAAAAGTTGAAGCCTTCGGAACTTCAGACACTGGAATCGATATGAGAGGGTAGGGTGTGACTCATATTGAACTGATAAGAGTGAATATCGAGTCGTAATGACTTCCAACATTACTTTCCCTTTCCCATTTTTATTAAGATTTTTATTATTTTTTAGATACTATAAATACCCTAGGGTTTATATTTTATTAGGTTTAGTTCAATTACACATACTTACATACTTTTACATATTATTACAATTTCGTTACGATTTTTCTTCAGATTTTAGGGTTTATTCATAAAGTCTTTGGATTTTATTCTTCTTATTATTATGCATTGATTTTATGTGTTCTGCAATAATAATCATGGTTTCTTACACAATTATGAGCGGCTAATATCCTTTGCTAGGTTTGTGGAAACCCTAGCTGATTTTTTACGTAGAGAAAGTGTGAGCCTCAATTATTCTAGGCTTTCTGCATGTATCTTAATCTTCTTTGCAATATTTAATCTCCTATATCGTCCATACCTGAAGATAGCCTATATTTGCACTCATCCCCACAACGGAGTTTGTGATTTAGAAAAGTAGTTAAGATATTGATTAGGGACTTCTTTCTCTACCTCTTTGTTCCTAGCTCTCATCTAATCACTTGATCCAATACCAATGAGTTAATTGAGGTCTTAGTAAGAGGCAACAAGGCAACACCCTAAGACTTACTTAGTACAGGGTTAAATTTATCTTCGAGCTTACCCGACATTGATATGACTTATATTGTAGACAATGCATTAAAGCAACAGAACAGTTAGGTTGATTAAGAAGTTTTGAAGCTATGGGGAACACAAACCTAGTGCTTGTATCATATAGATTACATCTCAAAAGTACTTCAGAATTGTTATTATTTGCGATAGATTAAAAAATCCCTCCTTTTACTTTCTTGTATTGCTCGTGGATTACATCAAAGTAACAAAATTTTCATGTTTACCCTATGGTATCTACCCCAACCTAGTAGGGTTATTATATTTGCAATTGACCGGATTATACTTCTAATTTAAGTGTAGTTTTGGATGACATCAAATTTTGGCGCTGTTGCCGGGGAAGACGGATTGTGTAGTCTATTAAATTGGTGAAGTGTGCTGGTTTTTATGTTTTGTTTTATCTTTGGAACACGCCCGTGTATGCCAAGTATTTGGAGTAGAGGCAATCCTTTACTCTCTTTTGATCCAGAACCAGAAAGAATCTTTCAAACACAGAGAAAAATGTCAGGAAAAGTTCATGAAGGGGTTCAAGATCCCACACTAGTGGATCCGACTGTGGCACTCTCACGTGCTCCATTAGTCCCAAAAATTATTAAAGACTTATAGACACAACAACTGTTGAAGCAAGAGCATAAAGAAGCAGAAGAATCTAGACTTGCTATAAAGGTGGTAATAACTCATCAAGGTGGACTAGTAAGGCCGTGTATGTTATTGATCATCAATTCAAGAGATACAGGGGTCCATTTATTCTAGCATATAAAAATTTAGACCCATATAAGAAAGATGATTAAGATTTTAATTGCGTTGAACCTACTGAGTCTGGAGCCATTATTCCTTCTACTTTAGCCCCTAATGTGAAGTTTGATATCACTAGTGCTATGACAGAATTATTAAATCTGATGGGTTTATTTTCGGGTGAAGATAAGGATGATGGAAATATGTACCCACTTGTACCCACAACTGATGAGAAAAAGAGTGGGAATGAGTTATTTTATTAGGGAGTAGCATCATGAAAAATTAAGGAAAAGAGAAGGTTAAAGAGCCAGTGCTGAAGCCCATTCTAAGAGCCCTTCCTCCATATCCATAAGGATTGAGAAAGAAAAAAGAAGAAGGTAAGTATCATAAATTTTTATTTATGTTTAAAGAGTTGACCGGCAACATACCGCTTGTAGAGGCATTGAAGTAGATGCTATGATATGCAAAATTAATATTGGATTAGATCACCCATAAAAGTTCTGTTAGTTATGATCCAGTCAATAATATTTATCTTTGTAGTGGTTTATTTACTAGATCTTTCATATAGAAAAAGGAGGACCCTATTGCTTTCACAATAAGATGCACTATTGGGTCATCAAACTTCTCTCGAGCATTATGTGACTTGGATCTAGCATAAACATCATTCTCTTTGTTATATTCACATAATTGGAGTTCAGAGCTTCCATATAAACAACCATAACATTGGTGATGCTGATAGAATTATGAAGAAGCATGGTAGTATCCTCTAAGATGTTTTGGTGAAAGTGCTTTCTTTTATATTTTCTACTAATTTTTTATATTAGATTTTGAAGTGGACTTTCAGGTCGCAATTATCTTAGGAGGAATATTTTTACATACAGGTAGGATGCTGATTAATCTAGAGAAAGGACATTTGATCCTGCGACTCAATGATGAACAGATGACATTCAACGTATGTAAATCAATAAAGCAACCTAACAAATTAAGAGTTGTATCTATGATTAATGTTGATAATAAGAAGACAAATTCATTCCATGATGTTTATGTAGTTACTCTTTGGGATGATGGTTCTGATATGATTGTTCCTATTGAAGAGAGACTAGGTGTCGTAGCTCTAGCAGCTGTGATCATAAACTTTTATTTTAATGGTAAGTATGAGGAGCTAGTAAGTGCACTACATGGAAATGGTGACTATTTTTCACCAAAAAGGTTTTATTTAGACTTCAATAATATAACTACTCCACCTACTCACCCATCTATTGAGGAACCACTAATGTTAAGAGTTGAAGGCCTTTCCATCTCACTTGTGATATTTATTTTTAGGGCTTAACAATAGTTTTCCATTTATTAGAGATGCTGATCTAAGAAAATCAATAGTAGAGCCATTATTATTAGTATTGCATAGATTCAAGAGGGCCATTGTATGGTTCATTGCATATATTATGGGCATTCCATCCTGTTTGTGTACTCATAAAATACAACTTTAACTGGATTATGTTCCATCTATTGAACGTCAGAGTCAACTCAATCCTCCAATACAAGAGGTGGTGAAGAAAGAAATAATCAAGTGGTTAGATGTTTTGGTAGTTTATCCTATTACTGGAAATAAGTTGGTTAGTCTAGTACAATATATGCCGTAGAAAGGTGGAATTTCTATGGTGCCTGTGGGAAGAATGAGTCGGTGCCTATAAGGCTAGTCACTAGATGGAGAGTGTCCATGAATTACGAAAAATTTAATGCGTGGACTCAGTGGGACTATTTTTCTATACCTTTAATGGATCTGATATTATATTAGTCAGTAGGTAGAGGATGGTATTATTTTCTTAATGGGTACTCATGCTATAATTAGATCACTATTTCAACTGAGGACCAAGAGAATACTATGTTTACATATCCTTATATTATTTTTGCATTCAAGCGCATGCCATTTGATCCATGCAATGCTCCAGCCTTATTTCAGAGATGTATGATGTCTATTATCTTCGATAAGGTCAAAGACTCCATTGAAGTTTTTATGGATGATTTTTTAGTTGTTGGTGATTCTCTTAAAGATTCCCTAAGGCACTTAGAAAATGCTCTACAAATATTTGAAGAGTGCTAATAGGTACTTAATTGGGAAAATTGCCATTTTATGGACAAAGAGGGAATTGTTCTTGGCACAAGATTCAAAGAAAGGTATATAGATTAATCGATCAAAGATTGAGGTGATAAAAACATTACCTTACCTAATTTATATAAAGGGAATTTGGATTTTTCTAGGGAATATAGGTTTTTATAGGCCATTTATCAAGGACTTTTTGAAGATTGCTAGTCCTCTTTAGAATCTTCTTGAGAAAGAGGTA
This sequence comes from Capsicum annuum, assembly GCF_002878395.1. NCBI lineage: Eukaryota > Viridiplantae > Streptophyta > Magnoliopsida > Solanales > Solanaceae > Capsicum > Capsicum annuum. Next base: position 76,593,811 of record NC_061122.1, read on the forward strand.
AAATTGTATTTTAATGATGTATGTAAGAAGGATTTTAAGACCATAAAATAACAGTTGCTGACTACTCCAATCATTGTGTTTCTCAATTGGTCTTCACCTTTTGATATTATTTGTGATGCTAATGGATTGTCCTTAGGATCTGTACGTGGAAAACGGAAAGAAAAGATCCTTCATCCTATCTACAATACTAGTAAGGCACAAAATCCTACTCAAAAGAACTATACCGTGATGGAGCGAAGAGTTACTGAAAGTTACTTATGCCTTTGAAAATTTTAGATCTTATTTAATTTGGACCAAGGTGATTGTGCACATTGATCATGCAACAGTTTGATACCTAATGGATAGAAAATATTTAAGGCCTCTGCTTATTTGGCGTGTACTATTGTTGTAAGAATTTGACTTTTAGGTGAAGGACAAAAAAAGGGGTAAAAATCAAGTTTACGATCAATTGTCTAGACAAGAGGAGAAAGCTATGCAGAAGGTTGCTACTGGGTTGGAGATTGATGATAGTTTTCCAGATAAGAATATATTTTTAGCCTTCCAAGATCTAATCCCATTGTTTGAAGATTATTCAAATTACTTAGCCAGTGAACTAGTCCCAGAAGATCTTTAATAACAGTAAAGGAAGAAGTTCATGTATGAGGTATGAAAAGTTTTTTGGGATGAACCTTTCTTATTTATAATTAATACAGATGGAATCATTTGTAGATGCATACATGAGTTATAGATGATGAGCATACTTTAAGGATGTCGTTCATCTCCAGTTGGGGGTAATCATAGATGAGCCCGCACAGCTCACAAAATCCTGCAATGTAACTATTATTAGCCAACCATATACAAAGAACCTCATAATTTTGTGTCTACTTTGATCAATGCCTGCGATAAGGTACTATTTATAGAAGATATGAACTACCTATGACTCTTATTCCAGAGTTGAAAGTGTTAGTAAAGTTGTGTGGCATGAAGTACATACTTGTAGATGTAGACTATATGTCGTAATGGGTGAAAGCTTTTGCGCTTCTTAAAAAGGAAGATCTTATTGTCACTGCATTTTTTAGAAAGAATATCTTTTCTCGATTTGATAAGCCACGTTCTATTATTAGTGACGGAGGGTCATAGTTCTGTAACTACCTACTCAAAAGCCTTCTTGAAAAATATAGAGTGAACCATGGGATCGAAATACCTTATCATCTACAACTAGTAGACAGGTTAAAGTGTCCAATAGAGAGATCAAGTCCATATTGGAAAAAATTGTGAATGCTAATACCATATAATAGGCAATAAAGTTAGATGATGTGTTATGGGCTTATCTCACAACTTAGAAAACTCTCATAGGTGGTTTGCCTTTTCAAGTTTTGTATCAAAAAGCTTGCCATTTACCAATTGAGCTTGAAGACAAGGCACTATAGGCGATATAGAAGTTGAACTTAGAGTTGAAGAATGCAGCCAAGTAAAGGTTAAAGAACATTAATGAATTGGATGAATTCCGTCTACGGGCTTATGAAAGTTCAACACTTTACAAAGAGAAGATGAAGTTGGATCATGACTAAAAGATTGAGAAAATGGTGTTTGAAAAGGGTAACCAGGTGCTACTTTATAATTCCAAGCTACATTTATTTCTAGGTAAGTTAATGTCAAGGTGGCATGGTCTATTTACAATAACAAGAGTTTTTCCCTATTGTTCTTTAGAACTACAAAGGGGTGGTGATCTTTCATTAAAGGTAAACAAACAAAGAGTAAAGCACTATACGGGAAATGTAAAAGAGATCAAAGAAGTAGTTTATTTTGACCTTGCTTACGTCTGAGTAATAAAGGTAACTACATCGTGTCACGGTGTTAAATGAAGCACTGCTTGGGAGGCAACCCATGTTTTTGTAGTTATTTTATTTATAGGGTAATGTGTTTGTTCAGTGTGCAAGACTATGGAATACAGACAAAATATAGACAAGGTGATAAAGTAATCATATAGGCTCCTTACATGTCGTATATATAAGGTATGACTCGTGTGTAGGAGTCATAATAACCTAAGATAAAATCAGAATTAGACATTAGTTTCTAAAATGAATACATTACTCAATATGAGTCGTATCCTCCAGGTACAGTTCATGAATGAGAATTATAACCACTCTAGAACTCAAATAAGTTCCAAGGATATAAGAGCCAAAGAAATAACCCGTAAACCTGGCTATGAGTCATATAAACCACTCGAACCCAAACTTACCAGGTTATTTCTATGGTTGACCCAGCCTAATACTTTAATAAAAGAGAAGAGGGTACATGATCGAGCACCTGTGTACATGCAGGATATGTTCAACAATGGGATATTTCATCATACAGGTGGAAAAATAAATAGAGTCCTGTATCCAGAAACAAGAATAACCACTACAGAGATGTCTGAATTACTCGACTTTGAAGAATAATTTAGTAATTACAGATTTGGGTGGATGATGAGAGCTCTTGAAAGATACAGTAAGTTTCTATTTCATACACAGCCTACGAGGGTAAGCTATAGAGGCAATACCCATAGGGACAACTATGGAAGGGTAGTGAACCTATCACCTCCCTCATGATTCAAGATATGCATATTGATATCTCTCCATAAATTTTTGAGAGATTATTGTATGGTCCAAAGTATCAAGCTTTGACCAACTTAACAAATATGGACTATAAGATAGCTGAGATTAGAAAAAACAAAAAATTGACACTAAATTCTAAAGACAAAATAGTGATTTTTAGGTAGATTGCTGAGCGGATACCTTTGAATGGTGTGCATGTTACTTGGTTTAAAGGAGGTATTGGATATTGTCAACATATAAAGAAGGGTACCATTATCTTTGAGAGTAAGGCTGGTGGACACTAGCTCGACACCGGCTATGTCCTACTATAAGAGATAATATTCTGAGCTCGGTTAGGGATGCTATGATATCTAGCTTCATAGTTCGGTATACATTTGATGTTGGTGAGTTCCTATCCCGAGAGTTGAGAGATAGGATAGTTGGTAGTCAGAAGGCATTGCTGGTCTATCTATGCAAGATTATGTAGATTTGATTAGTTGTGGAAGTGTTGGAGCTCCCTAGTATTGATAAGATGATAGATGCAAAAAGAACGGTTGATATTAGGCTTATCAGAGATAAGACTAACCCCTTGGCCTGATATGTTTGATAGGCAGTAGATGCTATGGCGTGATTCTTCCCGTATGATAATCAGCCTAATGTCCATGTGATAGATGATGCAATTGAGATGGAGCTTAGACTGCGGGCTCCCACAATGATGTAACGTGTAGTTCTAGTGCGCTACCATAAGTATAGTCTATGCAACCTAGGATATGGAGTATACCAACAGGTATTATGATGATATCCCAGGTAGCTTGGATCTAGGTTTTGACCCAGTTGGCTACATTAAATTGTAAAGTTGCTAACATAGAGGGTGGAGTGAAAAGGTGGATTGATAGGCAATTCGAGGAGTAGGATAGGAGAGTGCAAGGACATTTCTGAGGGGATTGAGGTTGTACCCCCGCCTATTGTTGATCTAGTCCCGACTAATGGGACAGTAGCTAATAAGAGTTCAACCTGACCGGAGGGCCCATATGATAATGGCATCCTGGTGCCTTGATTGCATATGTATGACCTTTATTTGTTATTTTATTTGTTCCTATTACACTAGGGATAGTGAAACATTCTTAAGTTAGGGGTAGGGGTTATTTCAAAAAATCTAGAAATAGCTATAAAATAGGTGTAGCTAAGACTGAAAGTCATATATGACATGCTGATTTGATGCTGACAGCTAAGATAGGGAGTAAATCAGTGTACTTATGGAAACAAATATTTTTAATTTTTGATTTTTGAGGATTTGGAAAATATCCTGTTGTATTGAAAAATTTTGAGTCTTTTGTGATTCTTTCTTTGTAATTGTTGACACACTACTGATTTTGACATGCTATAATGAAAAGTACTATTTCTTTGTATACTTGTTTGAGAATGTTTTGAATCTGGTAATGGCATTAGGATTAGGGATAACATAGTTAGGGAAAAAACTATTACATAGTTGGATAACTAGTACTTAGTAATGTAGCTATATGCAAGTATGTGTGTGCTCAACTGAGTTCCCGATTGTGTTGGAATCTAGAACATGCTCGATTGATTTTACCTAAGTCTAGGATAGTTAGGTAGGAATTGATAATAGGCCTTTTTGTATGAGTTGACTTGATCCTAAAATGCCTTAAATAAATGAATGAATCCCTTTAAACCAAATATTTGAGCCTTAATAGACAAATTTTTCTTGTTACACTTGTCACCTTTCCTTTTAAAATTACAATGAACCTATTTTGGCCCTGGTTCTCCTGTGGACACTGTGCACCTCAACTCAGTTAAATCGCCAAAGTTGAGGGTAGCTATGTTAGGGGTGTGTAAGAGGAAAATAAGAATGAAGAAATTGGGAATAAAAATAAAAAAAAATCTACTCCAAAATCATGAGCAAGTGTAGTGAAAAGAAAATTACATTAAAAAGAAAAATAAAATTAATAAGAAAAATAAGTCCTAAGAGAACCACACCCGACCAATTAAGAATGTGCTTAAAATTAAAAGGGTGACATATGGGTGGAAACAACGGAAAAAAGTGAAAAGTACGTGGACCCCAAGTAAATCATAGTATCCAGGAAGCTTAGTCATTAAATGAATCTAAAATAATATCGTACCAGTTCCATACCTATGTTATAGGCCAAGTAAAGTCCTATTGTGCTCTTACAATTAGTGTATGAAAATTTAGGAAAAGAGAATATGAGAAAGACCATGTCATTCTGTGCGCACTGGTGATGCTTCTTTGAGAGTGAGGGGGTCATTTGTTATATCCTTGATAGATTGATTTTTCCAACAGAAGAGTAAATGGGATTTCTTTGACTGTGAGTGCACATGGGTTATGCTTCTAAGTTGATATATTGTTCGACAAATGTAAATTATGTCTATGTCCAATTGTATAATGGAAATGTAATTCCATTATTAGATTCCCTTATGTTTCTACATGTGCTAAATTGTTATATACAACTTAGTTTTGTGAGTTTGAATTAGGCGGGGGATAACACAATTTAAATTAAATCCAATGTCACTGCCATGGGTATCTTAAGATCTTTCAATCTAAGCATCTCCTCCATACTCAAAAGTAGTTATTGGTTTTGTTTTCCCAAGGACATGCAAAAGTCTAAGTTAAGGGTGTTGAAGCGACAAGGAAACATGACACTTTTGAAGCTTAAAACCATGAATTTAGGATATTTTGTTGGATATGATGCACTATGGTCTCCATTGTTGGTAAAATAGGTTTACCATAGAATTTGCATGAAAAAAGAAGAAAAATACCTGAAAAGATTAACTCTGATCAGCATACTAGTAAGCTCCTGAGTCATAACCATTTGATATGATTGGTATGCTGAATTGTATAAGTAACAGAACCAAAATCCAACCTGAGGATCTAAGTGTGAGAAATATATAACTCAAGTATATATGTCTTAAGCTAGGATACGAGTCATAAGCAAAAAAAAATCTAAGCTACCATCCTGGAGTTGAAGTATAAAAAGTATACGAGTCAAAAGCCCGAGTGCCACTCGTATAGGGATGTCATATAGAAATTAGTGTTGAAGACTTAAAAAGACTGAAGTCCCTGGTGGATACGAGTGAAGGACATGAGCTGTACACTTAGTTACGACTCATATGAAAAAGTCGTATACTGAACAGAAAGCTGAAGCCTCTTGAGGATCACACACTGGAATCGATATGAGAGGGCTAGGTATGACATGTATTGATTCGATACGAGTGAAGATCAAGTCATACCTACTACTTACATTACATTACCTTCCAATTTTTATTAGTTTTTTTTATACTATAAATGCTCTAGGGTTTATCTTTTATTAGGTTAAGTTCTATTACGCATATTATTACAATTTTTTACAATTGTTCTTGAGATTTTATGGTTTATTCAATTAAAAAATTTGGAGTTTATTCTTCTTATTCTTGTTCAACTGATTTTATATGTTTTTTTAATAATAATCATGGTTTTTTGCATAAACATAAGCGGCTAATCTCCATAGTTAGGGCTGTGGGAACCCTGGCGTATTAGCTACATAGAGGAATTCTGAGCCTCAATCTTCAAGGGTTTCTGCATATAACTTAATCTTTTTTGCAATATTTTATCCCAAGTATTTACCATGCCTTCATATAGCCTATATTCGCACTCATCCTTAAAAGGGAGTTTTTGATTGGGAAAAGAAGTCAAGACAATGATTTGGGGCTTCTCACTGCACCTTTTTGTCACTGCGTGTCCTCTAATCACTTGCTGATACCTCAAGGAGTGAACTGGGTTCTTAGAAAGGGGAAACAAGACAGCACCTTGTGACTTACCCAGTAAAGTGTGAATTTTATCTCAGACTGTACTTGACATATAATAAGACTTATCTTGTACACTTTGCATGCAGAGCAATAGAACAATTTTGTTGATTATGAGAAATTTACAGAGTTAAAAAGCCAGGAAGAATAAGAACCTAGTTTTCTTCTCATATTTATTACAACTCAAAAGCACTTAAGACTTGGTTACTATTTGCAATTGATAACAAAATCCCCCTATTTACTTTTTTGAACTACTCATGGATTATATCAAGGCTAACAACTATTCACGTTTTCCCTCTTGGATTGAACCCATCCCAGTTGGTTATTATATTTGTAATCGACCATATTATACTTCAAATTGGAGTTTAGTTATGGGTTACATTAGTGGGAGGAAGCGAAGTCGGAGGAATTCTCTAATCAAAGACAAGGGAAAATATTGGTCAAGGAATATGACTTAAAATTTCATCAGTTGTGTAGGCATGCTCCAACATTGGCATCTGACATGAGGGCCAAGATGAGAAATTTTACTTCTGACTATCTTAGGGTTTGATCATTGAATGAAAGACTACATTTGTTGATCAAGGATATGAATATTTCTAGGTTGGTGGTTTATATGCAACAGGTGGAAGAGGAAAAGAGGAAGTAGGAAGAGTTTGGGGAAAGGCATTAAAAGAAGTTCAGGTCATCTAAATAAAGTATTGCTTAACAACAAGGTAATAGGGATGTCGGTAAGTCGCCAAAGAAAAAGTGTGGGAGTTTTGGTTCCTTCTCTTAAGCTAGTGCTCCTTACCCAAAATAGTTGGGTGATAGGCATCATTAGTTTGGTGATAATTTTTGAGCGTAGGATTCCCAATTTTAGGAAAGTGTTTTTGTTTTGAACTTGATATGGTGTATTTTGATGTTATTCTAAGGATGGATTGGTTAAAATCATGTCACGCGTCCTTTGATTGTTGGATCCGTAAGACTGTCTTTAGGTTCCATAGTGAATCAGTTATTGAGTGGGGGTATTCCATAGTTCTTAGGGAGAGGTTTATTTCTTATCTTATAGGTCATAGATTATTCAGCAAAAGGTATCTCTATCATCTCGTCTAGGTTAAAGATTCTAAATCGAAAGGTCCTTTTTTACATTCGGTTCTGGTGGTAAATGAGTTTCCTAAGGTCTTTTTAGATGATCTTCCTGGTGTTCCTCTTGATATGGAGATTGAGGTTTGTATTGAATTGGTTCCAAAAACTCATCCAATATCTTTACATTCATATAGAATGAGTCAAGCTGAGTTGAGGGAACTCATGGAGCAACTTAAGGATCTTTTAGATAAGGGTTTCATCCTTTCTAGTATATCCCCCTATAGACTTTAAACCCTATGGTTGCTTAAATTACTATCGGATTACCCGAAATTCTAAATTAAGAAAAATATTGAATTAAATTGGGGGATTTCATTGGAACTTTCCACACCACCATTTACAACTACTCGTTAGGCTAACTCTTTGATTTGAATTCAAGAATTCGGGGAATCTTGTGACTATGTCTATCTAAAGGTAAAGCATGTTGGTGGTTTTGGTATAACAAGAATTCTAGCTAATTAATATTGGACAGGCTAGGTTGATGATCATTGGCATCAATCTTTCGATAAAACCACAATGATTTCACCCATTGGCTCTTTCGAGCTATTAACAAGTGTCAAAATTTGCATAATCACCCAAGACCTCAACCAAGTATCCCTATGTCTAGGATGATGCTCTGGACAAGATTTACACTCCCTAAACACTTATTTCTAAGATTGAAAAGGGTAGTAAACTATATTCTTACTTGTCTACCATTGCCTTGTCCCCCTATAACCCTGTTTGGAGGATGTTATAGGTTACCAAATATTCACCAAAATCCCTCTTTTGAGGACGACAAAGGATTTCAAGAGCTTGGGGTTTTCACCCATCAAACCCATTGGGAGATTTGGGGTTTTCACCCATATAATTCCAACCCATAAGCTCAAGAAATTATGGAATCCATACTCTATAACTAAATTTCATGCAAACAAAACAATACCCACATACAATTACACTGTAGTTTAACATAATCCCAAGAATAAAGAAAATAGCTACTCATTAGATAGGATAAAAGAATTTTACCAAGTAACGCATCTATCAAATTCATAATAAGAGAGGGTAAAATAATATTCAATTCCACACTCCAATTGCACTAATTTTTATTTGCAACAACAATTACAAAAAAATCAAAAATCAATAGTCCCCTTTTTTTCTCCTAAATCTAGGGTTCTTCCTCCATGTCCCAAGTGATTTTGAATTTATCCCTATAAACTTTTCTTAAGCTCTCTAATTTTAAATAATCCCCATTTACTCATTTCTCTCATTAGGCTATAGTCGTAGAGCGTTGGCTGCGGTCACGTCTATGTGTAAGCGATCGTGTTGTATTAGATAAACTTGAAAGAATACGGTTGTGTTCCTCCGACCATGATCGCATCTCCCGAGGCTAAGTAATTTTCTTCTTAGTTGATAGTAACCGCGGTACCTGAGGTCGTTTCGGCTCTGAGGCTTCAGCTAAGTTTTTATGCTTCCATTTTATCATTTCAAGCTCCAATCCACATCCTTTTAACTTTTCAACTCTTATACCTACTAAGAGTGGATATTATTTCATTTAATTCAAATAATTACTCATTTACTTAGTTAAAACAAGTTAATGTACACTAATAACAAGTGCGAATGATTGGTAAAATCACGACTCATCAATACCCCCACCTTAAAGCAATTTCTTACCCTCAAGCAGCACTACTTCTTACCATGAGACATAATCATTTATGACCAAACTTTATGACTTAAAGAATGTCGACTTAACTTGAATTTAAACAACAAGTAGCTTATTGCACATATTCTAGGTTAATTTTAGAACACCCCTCATTATAAAATGCAATACTCAAAAAATGCATAGGACTTTAAAGAGAAATCAAGCAACACAAACCAATAATCTAGAAGTGGCTCACCTTTGAATAAAACTAAACCATACTCTATTTGCCTAATTATTTAGGAGGTGACAAAAGTCACTCCCCTCCATGTGGTTATATGTCATCCTCACAGGAAAGAAAATTTCTACACGCCAAACTACCGAATATGCATCAAGGAAATTTAAGTGCAAGAACTCTCCCTTCACAAAAGAAATCTCAATGAAACAAGTGTCATGCCATAGGATTGCCCCTATTTTCTTTCACAACTACAAAGAAAGTAAATAGTCGGAGATCTCAAAGGAAATTCTAAGGTTGTAACATAGTTTCGGGTTAAGATAGTATTTTAGGAGAAATATGGCTACACCCTTCCTTGAACATTTAAAACATACTTTGCATGACTCTTTTCCTAGTAAGGGTCACTCTTATTTATTTTCTTCCTTTCCTCATGCCTATCCTTTGTTTCCTCTATTCACCACTATTCTTTTCCTTCTATTTCCTTGCACTTTTATGTAGTTCATTCTTTTTTTGGGATTCTTTCTGTTTCTCAACATTGATTTTCAATACGTAGGCACATTTAGCATTTCACTAATACATTGTGATCCTAAACTAACTTCCGCCAATTTCTACCACCCCTAACATAGGATTTTAGCCTCAAGTTACATTTACAAGTTCAAGGAGGGTATGGCTCAAAAGAGTGATAGAAAGAATGGTTCACAACTTGCAAGGTGTTTTACAAAGAAAGGTTAAAAGGCTCAAAGTGGGTACTAGAGATTAGAATTATGCATGGGTAGGCCTTTTTAGTCTAGAGTGGGTTCTACAATCACAGTTTTGAAAGACTAATGGGGAAATTTCTAGATCAACAAGTGTAGAAAAGATGAATATCAAATATCTCACCACACACGACATGAATTTTTTTCCAAGGGAGCTTAAATGTCCCTCTCTAGAGAGACACCATCGGAGCTCAAAGGTTTGTTACAACACTGTTCATATCCATGCCCTTGATTTTTCTAAATTTTTATGTAGAGGAGGTTTCATCATTTTCAATAGTGCCATGTACAAATTGCTAAACTATGGCTACAACTAAAAACTTACTCTCCCATCGTGACTCAAAACGGGCAGACTAACCATATGGCTACTTTAGCTTCACTAATAGTGTATAAAGTGGCCCCACTATTACAAAATAAAATGCCATAGGTACTCAGACTTTCCTTGCCTCCTCGAGTCGTTACTCAGTCTATTAATTATAGGGCAAAGGGGAAAATATTGGTTGCAGATAAAAGATCTCACATAACCTAACTACACACCCCTAATTTCAAGTCTATTAAATTTAAAATTTAGTAAGTAACAGATATGACAAAGTCTCCCGTGGATAGTAGGCGTTGCAGTAGTCTGATGTCGTGATCACAGTAATAGGTCCGGGATCGTGTTGTTGTGATTGCGCTCTATTGACTGCAATTGCAGTAATTGATGCTAAAATCCCCTAATTTTTCTCTATTTTACATTACCTGCACATTTATTAGTTTTCCAACTCTGTTTCCCCCAATTTTTCTGAGTAAACTATTTATATTTCAAAAAAGACCTATAAAGCATATAAACAAACAAAAACGAATCAAGGATGAGTTGCCTCCAATGAAGCCCCAAATTTATCATCATGGCATGACTATTTTCCATTACCATATAGATTCTATGAATTCAACACCCTTGACCTTTGCCATAGTAGATAATTTTTCATTGTAGTGATTCACTCTTTGGCCATTGACTACAAAGTTCTTCCCTTCCTTATCTTCTAACTCAAATGCACCACTTGGGTAGACTTCAAAAATCACAAATGGTCCCGACCATTTTGGGCGGTGCTTCCGTACAAAGAGTTTCAAATAAAAATTGTAGAGAAGTACATTCTCTCCAACATGGAATTCTCGCTACAATATCCGAGTATCAAGCCATTTCTTTATCATAAACCTTAAGATAAAATTCATCCATCTTATGGAGTTGTGTCACCCGTGCCTCGGATGATTTCCTCCAATTTATATTTTTCCTCTTTATAGACCACAAGGCCTTATACTTAAGTTCAATGGGTAAATGATATACCTTAGAAAACACCACTTGATAGGGATACATACCAAGTGGGCTATTGTAGGGCGTTCTATAGGCCTAAAGTTCTTCATCAAGTTGTTGTGTCCAATTATTGCGACCTATATTTACCGTCTTTTTAAGTATGGATTTGATTTCGTAATTTGACACCTCCACTTGACCACTTGTTTGGGGGTTGTATGGAGTGGCAACTTTACACTTTCCTCAATACTTGTCAAGAAGAGCACCAAACATCTAATTGCAAAAATACGAACCCTCATCTCTAACAATTGCCTAAGGGGTTCTGAACCTTACGAAAATATTCTTTTTTAGAAATAAGGTGACATATTTGCTCCCGTTAGTGGGGAATGTTATGGCCTTCACTAATTTTGAAATGTAATTGACGGCCATGAAAATGTATTTATTCCCAAAAAAACTCACAAAAGAATCCATAAAATCGATCCTCCATACATCAAAAAGTTCCACCTCTGATACAAGCACAAGGAACATCAAAAGTACAAGGAATTATCAAGGGGGTCAAGGCTTCGAAATTAGAAACCAATTGAAGACCTTTTGGAGTATTTTAAATCCTCGGCCAAGAGAAGGAAGGAGGGGATCTTATGCACTCAATAGGTGCCCCAAGTGAACGTTAACGAAGACATTTGGCACTCCAAGGAAACACTTAAGATGCTCATAATTCCCTTAGCTCATTAAGGGTAGTTTTTTCATTTGGCATGTAATAGTATAAATAGACCGTTTTGCTTCTCTTTTCATTAGACTTTGATGAAATTAGATATTACTCTTATATTATAGTTTTTAGTCTCTACGTTTAGCTCTTAGAATCTGAAAATTGGTCCAACAACATTTATAGTTAGGGTTTAACTTATTTTGGATACTTTGGCAAGAAAGGTGTACTTGAGGAAGATTGTTTCGTTTGGGTCACCTAAGTGGAAATTTTGAACTCTTATTTGTGAGGTGAGTTGAAGATTTTGAAACATTTTCTAGTTCTAATCATTGAATAGGAGTAAGGCTCTTTCTATCTATCCTTTAATTTCAAGCATTCTTCTTCTTCATGTCCATTCTATGTGTTATTTTCTCTTTATTTGGTTGCTGGAATTTGTGTCTTAGTAATCAATTTCGTGTGGTTGGTAGTCTTTAGGATATCATTGGGTATCAAATCTTTGGTTAGGGTTGTTCCAACATCCCTAAATCTTGGCTTTAGTGTCCTTATTAAGAAAATCTCACAAAAAAAGTCAAAATATCCGAAAATCTCAAAAAAATTGTTTGTTGTCTTGTTGTTTTTAGTATATCTGTGAGTTACAAGTTAGATCTACTAAATTTTATTGTGTTTTTTTGGTTTCAAGTGTTAGATTCTTGTTCTGTAGCACTTAAAGTGTCTAGATCTAAGTTTGAAAGAAGATTTAGTTGTGTTTGAGCTAAGATCCATTATTGTTGTGGCATTTTGAAGCTTTTTTGAAGAGGGTAACGTGTGATTTGTGGTATTGTGGATGATTTGTGGCTGATTTATTGATATTTGAGCTTGTCTTGGTAAAGGGAATCTAGATCTAAAAGAAAATTTGAAATTAGGGTTCATTTGCCAAGTGGTCAAACCTTGGTCAACTCTTGAATATTCATATTGTTCTTCATCATCTTCAAAACTTGTTGAATAAGAATATTCAAAGTCGTAGTTTGATCCATAAAAAGAAAGAAAGAAAAGGTGAAAGTTATTTGTACAAAGAATATTCCCTAGCATATTAACAATCTTCCAAAAGAAGAGGGTACAAAGGGAATATCAAAGTACAATTGAAAGTACAAGGGGGGACCAATCCATTTTGAATTATTTGAAGCTCCAAAAGTGCTCCAAGCCTTCAATTTATTCCTCCCAAATGAAATTTCTTCTTCTCCTAAGTGTGTTTGGCCGAAATACGTGAATTCAGATTTTAAAATTTTGAAAAGTGACGTCCAATTACAAGCTACCACGTCATCAATTTGATGACCAACCGAATTGAGTTCAAATTTAGATTTGCTAGTTTCTAATTATTGTTTCTAGTTTCAATTTTCTTTGTTCTATCACTAATTAGTAAGCTAGTAAGTACCTACTAGATTGGTTATTAGATTAGAGTCCATTTTTTTGTGTCTTCAATTTTTGTGTGCTTTTTTTGTTTTAATTCGTAGTGTTTTGTTGGTTCAAGTCCGACCATCACTTTATTTCAGTCATTTCAAAAAAAGGTTGATTCCGGACAAAATATTCTCACTACTCAAGTAACTTACCAAGTATTTGCAAATTATTTAACACTTGTGAAACCAAGTTTGAGGTAAGGTTGAGTGAGAGTGTGGTAAGGCCTTCTTGAACTAACTTATTTGTTCATTTTATAGGTTTTCTCTTTGCCGTTTTTTGCTTCTTCTTAGGTACATTTACCCTGAAATCCGAGCGTACTACTTCCCAACCATTAGGAAATGACGCTATTGGAGCCTGGATGGCTCGGATTGATGCCTTGGGTCAAGACTTTGCTCAAAGAATGGATGATAGTCATGATGCCTTGAGAAGAGAAATGAAGAGTGATATAGATGCTATGCAGACTGAAATTTACATTTTCAGTGGAGGACTTGATCGTGTTGAAAGTAGGAGGAACTCACAACCTTTTACTCCTATTCCCTACCATGCATCCTCTAGTGTCCAAGCCAATAACTCTTCCATGACTATAACCCCCGAAACCCTCCACCATAGGATTATTACTCCAAGAGCTCCACAAAACCAGCCACTAAACCAATCACAATCCTCTCCTAACCGTACCCTACAAAGGCCAATACCTCACGAAATGAACCAAGTCCAACAAGAGGGACTTGGAACTCAAACCCCACTACCAAATCCAAAAAAAATACCTCTAAAAGTTCTGAACCCTCAATAAGTTCAAACCACTCAAAACCAAATATACTACACTTCACCAAATCCAGTGCCACCAACCCAAATCAATCTTCAACCAAAGCCGATACCCCCTCTCCAAATCACACTAAACCGAATTCCCTTCATCCAAGTAAAAGGAGAGGAGAAAAGAGAATCCAAAGAGAATGAGGACAAGATTCAAGATAGAGATAAAATAGATGGTGAAGTGAAAGGAGAATATGAAGAAAATAGGGAAAAGGAAAGGGAAGTTTTGGGTAGTGAAGTTAGGATGGAAGAAAAATGCTTGATTGTGGATCTTGTCAGCAAAGAACCTTTGTTAGTCACTAACCCAAGTGCTATAATTTTGCCTAACATTGATTATTATTACATGAAGGTACAAGAAGATATATTTCCAAGGGAGAATTCAAAATAACTACATCCCAAACATGTGAGAGTTCCAAAGGCACCAATGGCCAAAAACTCCAAACAAGTGGACTGCCCAAGTCTAACTCGAGCTAACATCACTACTTCCTAAATTTTATTGAACATAAAATGTTGTGATTTAGTGTCTTGTGAAGTGGTGATGGGTTTAAAAGTGCATTCTTCTCTACTTGGTAGCTCTTTAGTTATGAACAAAACTGAAAAGGCTAGTCCATACACTTCTTTGAGCTTGAAATGTTATGATGTACCCTATAGTGTGATGGGTTTGTGTTTTTTTAACATAGGGGTGCATGGTTCTTCTCTTAATATCTTCCTTAATTTGTACCATGATTAACTTGTTCTTAAAACTATTCACTCCTTGAACATGAGAAGGGTGTGATTAGAAACTTTCAAGTTAGTGTTGATGCTAGTAATGATGGTATTGATATGGAACATGGTCCTTTGAAATTGTGTAATAAAGTCCCTCATAAATATATTTTTCATTGTGGCCTTGTGTTTTTCCATGTGGTGGGTAATGCCTTGACTGATCGTGGTCTTGGTATGCTAGTGAAAGGTGTGGGTCATCTCGGCTAAAGTCCTTAACCTTGGATCCCATTTGAACCCGGAATACTGTTGAGCTGTGAAGGTTATAATTGCTGGTCATGCTTCCTTATCTTTGATATTAATGCCATTCTTGTCTTTGGTTTCATTTATGCTAATCTTTTAATTTCAAATACTAAGGATATTTGGGTATATGTCAAGTGTGAGCAACCATGGGTTTATGATATGAGTGTGTTACTAATACTAACCCTCCTACTAAGAGGATTGTATGTTTGTTTTTCTCTCTCTTTGGTTTTTGGAAGATCTGAATTTGAGGAAAAATTCCTTCAAGATGGAGAGGATGATATAAGCATAAGGAGCATCAAAAGTACAAGGAATTATCAAGGGGGTCAAGTCTTCGAAATTAGCAAGCAATTGAAGACTTTTCGGAGTATTTTGAAGCCTTGGTCAAGAGAAGAAGGAAAACTTATACACTAAATAGGTGCCTCAAGTGAAGGTTAATGAAGACATTTTACACTCCAAGGAAACACTTAAGAGGCGCCCAATTCCTTTAGCTCATTAAGGGTAGTTTTGTTATTTGGCATGTAATATTATAAATTGACCATTTTTGCTTCTCTTTTCATTAGACTTTGATGAAATTGGATATCACTCTTATATTGTAGTTTTTAGTCTCTAGTTTTAGCTCTTAGAATCTGAAAATTGGTTCAAGAACATTTGAAGTTAGGGTTTCACTTGTTTTTGATAATTGGGCAAGAAAGGTGGACTTGAGGAAGAGTGTTTACTTTGGGTCACCTAAGAGGAAGGTTTGAAATCTTATTTGTGAGGTGTGTTTAAGATTTTGAAACATCTTCTAGTGATAATCATTGAATAGTAGTAAGGGTCTTTCTATCTATCCTTTAATTTTAAGAATTTTTCTTCTTCATCTCCATTCTATGTGTTGTTTTCTCTTTATTTGGTTGCTGGGATTTGCATCTTTGTAACCAATTTCGTGTGTTTGTTACTATCAACATCCAAGTTAGACTTGAGGGGAATCTCGTGCCTTTTTGAAATGCCTCCACGCATTTAACAATTGTTACAAGATTTAACCAATTCAACGACATCCTTATCCATGTAAGTCCAATAAAATCTGTTTTGGACAATCTTGGCGGTAGTTCGGACTCCTCCATGATGACCACCATAAGGTGATGAGTGAAAAGCTTCAAAGATGTCATTTATTTCAAAGTCCATGACACACCATCTAATAACTTCATCGGTACACTCTTGAAATAAGAATGGCTCATCTTAGATATATTACTTTGCATCAAATAAAAAATATTTCCTTTGATGAAAACTTAGTCAATCGGGGAGTACACCACTTGCGCCATAGTTGGCAAAATCGACATACTATGGTATACTTTTCCCTTCGATGGCCATGATCAATTCTCCGGGGAAAGCATCATCAATTTCTATTTCCCCATACTTTTTATTGTTTCCTTTTAATCAAGAAAGATGATCGACCACTTCATTTTCATATCCTCTCCATTCTTTCACCTTGAAGTTGAACTCTTGTAGTAAAATAATCCACCTAATTATCCATGGATTTTCTTCTTACTTTTCCATGAGATACTTGAGAGCAGAATTGTCTGTATGCACTACCACCTTTGTGCCTAACAATTAGGCCTAAAATTTTTTAAAGGGATAAACAACCACTAATAATTCTAGCTCAGTGATAGTATAGTTACGTTTGGAATTATTTTAGCTTTTGTTAGCGTAGTAGATTGGATGAAAAATTTTGTCCTTGTATTTCCCTTTCACAACACCCAATTCAATACCATTAGCATCACACATTACCGCAAATAGGGATGTACAATCCAGAGCCACAATAATACGAGATGAAATGACCAATTCCATAATATGCATGAAGGATTTCAAATATGTTTCGTCAAAGCTAAACTTAGATTCTTTTTCAAGGAGTTTACACATAGGATGTGCTATATTGGAAAAGTCTTTGTTGAAATAACAATAGAACACGACATGTCCAAGGAAACATCGGACACCATTTAGGGAAATGGGGGATGGGTGTTTTGCAATTACATCACCCTTTTCTTTATAAAATTGAATGCATTTTCCCAAAATTTTGTGGCCTAAGAAAACTCCTTCTTTGACCATGAAGTGATACTTTTCCAAATTTAGGACAAGCTTAATTTCCATGCACCTTTCAAGTACTTTATTCTAGTGTTCAAGGCATGACTTAAAATAGTTAACCAGTACAGAGAAGTCATCCATAAATACTTCCATAGAGTCTTCAACCATATCCACAAATATGGATAACATGCAATGTTAAAAGTTTGTCGGGGCTTCACACAACCCAAATGGCATTTCCTTGAATAACATCAGACCATATGGGCAAGTAAAATCTGACTTTTATTGGACCTTTGGTGCAATACAAATATGATTGTATACCGAGTACCCATCCAAAAGCAATAACAACCTCTTCTGGCAAGCCAATACAATATTTAATTCATGAATGGCATTAGAAAATGGTCCTTCTTAGTCCATGTGTTCAATTTTTTGTAGTCCATACACACTCATCATCCGATAACTAGTCGAATGGGGATGGGGTATTTTTTTCATTTTCAACCACTGTGATACCTTCCTTTTTTGGAACGCATTGCACTGGGTTCACCCGCGTGCTATGGTATATAGGATAGACCACTACTGCATCAAGCCACTTAATAATATACCTTTTTACTACATCTTGCATGGGTTGGTTTAATCTTCTTTGGTGCTCCACCCTTGGTATGTGATTTTTCTTGAGTTTAATTTAATGTGAGCATATTCGGGGAGCTATGCCGATGATGTCTATGATTGTCCACCTAATTGCCTGAATGGATTCTTTGCTACCAACTTTAATGATTCAACTTGACAGAGGTTTAAGTCACTAGAAACAATGATTGATAAAGTTTCACCCTCCCCCTAAAACACGTATGTGAGATGATTTGGCAAGGGCTTCAGATAAATTTTTGGAGGTTCTAGGATGGATAGTTTGGTGGGTCCTTAGGTTGCTCTCAATTTGTGGGTCAATTTTGGGGTCCTTGGGTTGCTCTCAATTTATGGACTGTTTTATGTAGTTTTTCTGACTTTTGTGGTCTTTCTTGTATCATAAGGTGAGCATATATGGAATGGAGCTAAAAAAGGTATAAATGGAAGGAAAAGGAGTGCAACTGGAACCTGAAGCAGTCAACCGTAGTTACTGCGACCGCGGTCGCCAGGCTGCGGTCAAAGTTAGTCTAGGTGGTCAACAAAGTGCGATCGCGGCATATAACTGCCGTCACGAACTAACACACGAAATCGTGGATCAGCAAGAATAGTCCCAAGGAAAGATTTGTAAAATGTCATGGATGAATCCCAAATCATATATAAGAAAAAACCCTTTCTTCTTCGAGTATTGCTTACCTCATAAAATAGTTTTAAATTCCACGCTTCAAACCGTAATTGGAAAGTATGTAGTTAACTTTGGAGGCTAAAATTCCATCATTTCTTTGTGATGTATGAATGCTTGGGTTGACCCATATGGTATATTTCTCTTTACTTTTTTCATAAGTAGCTAAGAAATTTAGTCTTGGGGCTATATTGAACTCAACTGTAATTGTGTGTGGGTAATCTTGTGTTTGCATGGATTTTTGTTGTTGAGTATGGATTTCACCATTTCTTGAGCTTATGTATTTGAAGTTGATGGGTTAAAAATACAAATATCCAAATGTGTTAGATAAGTAAAAGCTCTAAGCTATTGAAACCTTTTGTCATCCATGAAAGAGGGATTTAGGTTAATATTAGGTAACCCATACCATCCTCAAAAGAGGGTTATCAGGGGACAAAGCAATGGTGACCAACTAAGCCTATGGTTTACTACCCTTTTCAATCTTGGAAATAAGTACTTAGGTAGTGTAAATCATGTCAAAAACATCATCCTAGAAATAGGGATGCTTGGTTGAGGTTTTGGGTAGTTATATAAACTCCATACTTCTTAAGTGCTCGAAAGTGCCAATGGTTTAAATCATTGGTGTCTTATTGAAGTATTGACTTCAATGATCTTCGACCTAGCCTATCCATTAATTAACAACTAAACTCCATAATAAACCAACATTACCCCATATGCTTTACCTCTAAGGATACATAATCCCAAGATCTCTCCAAATTTTGAATTCAAACAAAAGATAGCATTTACAACGTATTTGGTGAAGGTTGTGTGAAAAGTTTTCAAACAATTCCCCTATTTAATTATACATGTCATTTTCATTAGCATTTTGGGTAACCTTATAGTAATTTAAGTACCCCTAGGTTTGAAGTCTATAACATTCACTCCTTGAAAATCAAACCTAAGTTACATTGGGTTACTTGGTAATGACTACCTCACCCATCAATTAAGGGAGTGAGTTGCGCGTTATCAGAATGGCACCATTGTCGAGGAGTGAAATATAGATTTTACTTTTGTGGTGCTATTCTTACTTGGGAATACTCGGAGTAAGGTAATTTACTTTATTTGTTGTTTTAGAATATTTTTTAGGTGATCTAAGTCTTAATGCAGAGATGAGCAATAATGCAAGTAATTTGTTCCTCTTTGATGCCCCACTAGACGATGAGGGCAAATTAAATGAGCTGGGATAAACAAGTGCAGTTTTATCCCGCCAACAAATGGGAATGGTGTGTTTCATGTGACTAGCATTATGTTTCACATATTGCAAATGAAAGGATTATATAGGGGTCAAGCAAATGAGGACCCAAATGTTCATTTGAAGAACTTTGTGGAAGTTTGTGCCCCATTTAACATAGTGCATATTGCACAAGAATCCATTTGTGTTTGACTCTTCCCGTTTTCACTAATGGGTGAAGCGGTGTTATGGCTCTGCTTACTTCCACCCACTTCAATAATACTTAGAAGGTGCTTACCATGGTATTGCTTGATAGATATATCCCACCATTGAAAATACTTCAAAAGCCGAATGAGATTGTTAACTTTCGACAAATGAATGGAGAACCATTGTTTGAATCTTAGGAGAGATTTAATAGAAAGCTAGCTCAATTTCTAAATCACGATGTTCTAGATGAAAATCTCCTTGATATTTTTTGTACATATCTTTACTCATTGAATAAAATTGTTGTGGATAATGCGGTGGGTGGCTCTATAGTGAAATTCCATCATCTTACAATTTTTCGATTGATAGGCGAAGTATTAAAACAAAATTTGGGGTGGAATGGTCGTGATGCTGATACTCCTAGGAACCCATCTTCTACCTTCTTGGTGACTAATGAGCAAAGAATATAAGATGATGGAAAGGAGGAGAACATGTCCAAGATTTGAGCTTTAAATCAAACATGTTATGGGTGAACCCGAGAAAGCGGTAAATGCCATAGCATCAAAGCCTTATGAAGATGATGATGAGGCAAAGAAGTTGGATGAAAAATTTTTGTACTTCTCAGACTACTCATGGGGTTCCCGCCCTGCCTATCAAAGGAAAAGAGGGAGCTAAGGTTTCATGGATCATGACCGAGAAGATATTGGAGATATAAGGAATGTGACTATGATCGCTACATTCCTCCTCATGATAGGGCTAAGTCTAAATAGTCAAATATCATCAACCCAAAAAAGTTCAAAACCAAAGATGTTTTTACAAGAAACTTTAATAGAGTTGAAGGTATAGACAAATTGGTCTGTAACTTAAAGGGTGATTTCTTCATGCTCTCCTAAATTGTGGTGTCTCACTCCGCATCTATCAATTAATTAGAGACCCAAGTAGGAAAATATCCTTACAACTTAATGCAAGTGCAAGAGTTTGACTTTCGAGTGTCACAATTGCTAACCCAATGAATGAAACACGTCCTAGCAATTGTCACTAAAAGTGGAAAAGCACTTGAAGAGCCCTTTTAGGAGATGTCAGTTAAAATATGCCCAAGGCTAAGGCAAAGGAGGTAATTCCTCAAAGAAGAGATGCAAATAAAGAGAAAGAGATAGATAAAATCAATGAGGAAGTGGGTGATATTAAAAACTACAAGGAGAAGCAATGACAACCATCCATGTTCCTCCCCTGTTCCCTCAACGGTTGCATAAAAAGGAAGAGAGTAACAAATTGAAAAAACTTATGACAAAACGTAGCAATCTGCAATAAATATTCCACTACTCATGGCAATACAAGAGATTTTAGGATACGCTAAGTTAATTAACAAGTTAATGACTAAGAAGAAGATCGTTGAGGGTGATACCATTAACATTACTAATGGATGTAGCATTACCATAGATAGAAATGTTGCGGAAAAGAAGATGACCCTAGAGCATTAAGTATCCCTTGCACCATCAGGACTCATGAGTTTGCAAAAGCTCTTTGTGACGTTGGTCTAAGTATCAACCTAATGCCCTTTGTCATTGATAAGAAACTTGGCTTTGACACTCCTACACCGACCTTGATGTGACTTTTGATGGTGGACCTATCCATAAAAAGGTCAGCATATATTATTTGATGTCCTTGTGAAGGTGGACAAATTCATTCTCCTGGTGGTTTTGTAGTATTGGATTATGACATGGACCAAGAGGTGCCTATCATTCTTGGTCATCCTTTAATAACCAGTGGGAAAGACATTGTCAATCTAGAGCTGGGGGACATGAAATTTTGGATAGAGGAAGATGAGGTCTCATTGAAAATTTATAAGTCAAACAAGCAAACTGTGAAGCTCCAGGTCATATCTGTGGTGGATGTTAAAAATGAGAATGTGACTGATGAGGGGTTTGAGGACCCTCCATGATATTGAAAGAAGAAAAATGACATTCCATGAAAATAACCAACGTTCTAGGTGGTAGGCAACCAAATAATAACACGAGAGTGGCTCGTATACTTTTTGCTATGTTCTCATAGTGTAGATGTTTTCTTTTTCTTTTGAATAACCCATGAATTTATTGCTCTTTGGATTGCATTGAGTGAACTTAAAAAAGGGAAACTGTGCAAGTATACTTTGAAAAATTCGAGCAGGAAAAAAACTATTAAAATTGAGTAAATTACTGAACAAGCAAAAATAGGGGAACAAAATTGCTCTCAGTTACCGTGATGGCGTCTGCCATGCACTATCATGTTGGCAGGAGTGTCAGCGATCTCGGTCCCCTAACCATTGTTGTGGCCACTTTAGTCATTTAACTCCTAGTTTCCTCTTATTTCCCTTGCACTCCCTTTCAAGATTGTAATCTCAAATTTAGGCTAAATTTTGGTTAAGTTGTGTGCTTTCAAATTACATCTTTGCACATTTTTTTTTGCATCACAACACTGGTTAGGGACATGAATACCTATTTTTATTTTAAAAATTGTCCATAGAGTTCATGATTACGAAAGCGACTAAAATTGCTAATTGTTATGCTTCCCTTGTTGTTATATTTGGCTGCATGATTTTGGTGTGCACAAGTGTTGGAATCTTGAGTACCCAATAGTTTGTACAAAGGTAGACCAATGAGATATGCACGCCAAGTGTTTGACAAATTGCTCAAATTAATTTTCAATAGTAATATTTTCTTTTTGAAGGGAACATTCACACATACATGTAGCATTGTTCCCTGGACTTTCATTTACACCCATATTGTAGAATATTCTAGTAGTATAAAATTGGGAAAAATGTGAGCATGAAGAGCTGACATGAAACTAGCCTCGGGTGTCGTGATCGTGGTCCTTGACTACAACTATGTTAACACAAATGCGGTCTTAAAGTGTGATCTCGGTAATGGAGGATAGGTCCCTACTAGGTCAAAAATCACGCATTTCCAATTTTTAGCCAAGCAACTCCAATCACTTAGTCAAATGAAATTTAATGATCAATATAGCACAAATTTCTTGATTAAAATAACATCTAAAGATATAATCTGTGTTTAGTGCTTTGAGGACAACCTCATGAATAAGTATGATCATATGTCATTCATGGCACACAATGCCATACACAATACTACAGTGATCTTTCAAAGAAAAAGTTGATCTTGGAAAGATGGATGTGTTTGGAGTATGTTCCATATAAACTATCATCCTTCCACGACAAACTTGAAGCTACGGGGTGGAAGTCTTTTCCCCGAATCCATGACTTGCAAATGAATAATGGGTTCGTGAATTTTATGCCAATATTAGTGAAGTATGTTTCTAGAACCCACTCAATATTATTGTAAAGATTTGAGAAAAGCCGGTGAAAGTTGAGGCTAAACAAATCAATGATGTTTATGTGCTCAAACTCACAGATATAGGTGAATTCAAAGCAGTGGAGTTTAAATTGGGGAATTAGTTGGCACAATAGCTATGTCCCGAAAAGGATGTCTCATGGACAAAAATTAAAATCAATATTTCCATGAACAACTTCACTTTCGAGGCTCAAATATGGTTGCATATCATTTGTAGCCGAGTGTCTCCTTGACCTCACATGACAGCAGTCCCTGAATTGCATACTTATATGGTTGCTTGTATTTTAAATGACACTCCATTAGATGCTGGTAAACTTGTTGTCAATAAAATAGATCATTTAAAAAATTAAGGTGGTACGAATCTCTTTTACCCTTCTTTCATTAATGAGCTTTGCAAGAGAGCAGAGGTAGAAGAGTATCCTAGTGATACATGGGTGCATCCTAATGACCCTATCTACCCATTGTGGATTCGAAGAGAGGATGCACAAGGAAAAAGAAGAAAAGAAAGATAAACTTTGAAGACATAACATATAGAAAACTCAAACCTCATAGACCAACCACCAAGGGACCTCTTGAAGAGATTGGAGTTAATATTGCAACCATTGAAGAGTTTGTGTCTAGCTTTCCTCAATGGCCAGGACATCCCTTCACAACCTATCACTCATATGTGTCACATTCCCATTATGACGAGTACAAGGAGGACCAAAAGAATCAAAAGCTACTATGGATCGGCTTGAGAAAGCCTACCCTTCTTTAGCGGCATCACTTCGGGACCTCCGGAGTGCACATAAAAAGATTATCATAAGGGAGAAAAAGAAAGATGAATTCTTTATAAAGATATATAAAGGGTTTAAGGGCCTACGGAAGGTCCTAAAACCCCAAAATAGGCTACTTATGCCTTGGGTGGACAGTGATTATGAGGCATTGATTGAGTTGTTATATCTTAAAGAGGGTGGTGATGATTAGGGTCCAAATTTGATAGCATCCCTTCATGTGGATTCAAGGATCACCCTTATCTCTTTTATCCTTTATTATTTATGCCAGTGGGGAAACTGCTACTTTTTCAGTTAGGGTGTCTTCTTATTTAATTGATTTGGGCATGCATTGTTGATATTCTACATACTTTTTTGGATAATTCTTATTTTTTATTTGGGTTGTAATATTCAGGCACTCTGATGGAGCCCACATCTGCAGGGAGTAGTTATTTTGTTCTTGTTTCATTAATTTGTGATTTTAATTTCTAACTATATATGCAAGGAATGTCTGAGTACCTGTGACATCAATGATTGGGATTCACATTTACACGCATTGGTGAACTCTTAGTAACAATATGGAAGTTTTCCCATACTATAGATTTTAATGTAAGACAATATCTTGGGTTGTTGCAATAATTAGTAAGACTATGCATGGATCAGTTACAAAAGCAAACACCCCCCTCCGTCCAAAAAATTTTGCAAAAGTCGAAGGCGTGGATGTGAGCAACTTTATGACAACATTCTCTGTCTTTCTTTTACACCAAAAGTTGATTGTGGAAAAATAGGGGATACTCTACCCTTGTCTCGAGCAAAAGAAACTTTCTATCGAAACTTTTGACTATTCTTTGGCTACCACATTAGAAGTCATGACCCTTCTTCTTACTCTCTATTGAAACTTATCCTCCTTGAAGTTAAGAATGCAAATTTAGGCTAAAAGACAAAGTTGGGGGTGAAGGAATAAGAAAGGAAATGTATTGAGGCACGAAATCATAAAAAGATAAAGAACCTTCGAATTAAGCAAGTAGCATTTTGATCTGAAGGAAAAGATAATCCATCAAAAGAATGAGTTGCATAAAGCTTGAGGCAAGCATAAGAAGTGAGGAAAGGGGGTGAAAAGACTTTGGTAAAACCAAAAGAGACAAAGTGGGTAATGCAACAAAAGACAAACAAATGTCCCAATAATAAAAAAGTAATGAGTATATGATGTAGATATTCAAGGAGGGTATAGACTTATTGTCCTAAATTGCTATCCTACCATACCCTAAACCTACATTACAAGGTCAAAATACATTGGTGATTTCCAACCAAGTTTGGTCATTGTAGTGGCAATTGAAAATAGGGGCAATCCAAAGGCATGGTACTTGAACATGGAGAGTTTCTTGAGGGAGTGAGTGATTGCACTTAAATTTCCTTGTGCGTAATTGCTAACAAGGTGTGTGAACCATTCTTTCTTATAGGGGGCATATGAGTTAATTATGGTGGGTAATTCTTTCATCTCTTGTGCAATGAGATAAGTTGATGTATAACATGATTATAGTTGGATTTCGAGTCACTTCTAGAGTGGATGTATCAACAAGCGAAAGGTGAACCACTACTTTCTAGCCTTTATTTCCGTGATACATCAATGCAACCATAATAATACCAAAGTAAATATGGGTAAAACCTTTGTTTCTACATTGATGCAGAAAAGCTTTCAGCATTTGTAAAATTGTAGCAACCTGGGACTACCCCCTAGTCGTCATACAGTGCTTACAGTCCCAAGGGACCACAAGCTAACCCATGAGCTGGTACCTGCTGTGAGCACTATATAACATAATCATAAAGGTGGAAGAATACTGACATGCTAAAGGTTTTAATGACTGAATTTAAAACTAAAAAATGAGTCTATAGAAACAAATGAATGAATCTAATAAAATAATGATAAACTAGGCAAATAACTGTAATAACTGAATACTGAATAACTGACTCTAACTGACAAATCAAAATTTAGCCTACTCCATGACACGCCATAATTATGGAGTCACATTGGAAATCGAAAATTGCCATTTGGGCAGCCTATGCGATATGCTAAGGGTTAGAATAATGGTGTTTTACAACTAGAACTTAAAGTTGCCATAACTTCTAACACGGTTATCAGATGTATGCCAATTTTATTTCATTAAAAAGTTAACTGAATTTCCTACGCAATGGATTACTCTAAACTAAAAAATAATGAGTGTTTCAAAAATTTCATATAAAAATACTCATGTATTATGGCTTAGATTATATTAGGGAAACACAGGTTGTTACAATATCTCCCCCTTGGGATCATTCATCCCCGAATGAAATTGGTTAAGCTGAGGGAACTGATGGATTGAGCTTACATACTTAATATGCATGTCTAATGCATGGAATGCATGATTTAACTAATTCATGAATGCATGACTGAAATGAACATGATGTGCGGCTGAAAAAGAGCATGAAAGATAAAAGAAAATCTTAGAAAGATTGGTACCTTATACTGAATCTAGGTTCATGGAGAAGAGATGATGGTGCTTGTCTGCATATATGCCTATACTTATGAAGTGGCTCCCTCAATGGACTGATTCCTCCAAAGATCTTTGACTAGTGGAACTTCTTTGTTCCTTAGTCTACGAACTTGATGATCAAGAATCTTGACTAGGATTTCCTTAAAGGAAAGACTGTTCTAAATATCTACACTTTCTAATGGAATAACTATACTTGGATCACCAATTAACTTTTTCAATAATAAGGCATAGAACACTGGGTGTACAGAGGTTAAATCTGAAGAAAACTCAAGCTCGTAAGCTACCTTTCTGAAATGACTTAGAATTCTAAATGGACAAATATTTTGGGGACTCAGTTTCCCTTTCTTGCTGAATCTCATCACTCCCTTCATGGGAGAGAATTTCAAGTACATGAAGTCACCGACCTTAAGCTAGAGATCCTTTCTCCTTATAACCACGTATGATTTCTATTGGCTCTGGGCGTACCTAAACCTTTCTGTGATCAACTGAACCTTTTCTAACACTTCAAACACCAAGTTTAGCCCTACTACTGTAGCCTCAACTACTTCAAACCAACCAATTGGAGCTATACATATCGTATCATAGAGAGCCTCCAATGGAGCCATACTGATACTATAATGATTGCTTTTATTGTATGTGAATTCAATCAAAGGCAAATGGTCTTTCCAACTACCCTTGAAATCAATAACACATGCTCTCAGCATATCCTCAAGAGGCTAAATGGTCCATTTTCCTTGACCGTCTGTTTGAGGGTTCAATGTAGTACAAAAGTTGAATTGGGTACCAAGACCCTTTTGGAATGCTATGCAGAAGTGAGAGTTAAAGTCAGTACCTCTATCAAAGATGATAGATGAGGGAACACCATGCAACCTAACAAACACTCTGAGATAGAGATTGGCATGGTCCTCGACTAGATAAAGGTATGAACTGGAAAGAAATGATCTGATTTTGTCATCCTGTCTATGATAACCCAAATTGAGTAATGATGATGACGGGTATGAGAAAAACCTTTTATAAAGTCTATGTTCACTTCCTCCTATTTCCACATGGGAATACTGAACTCCTGCATTAACCTATTAATTTTTTGATGCTCAACCTTAACTTACTGATATATAGAGCACTTAGCTACAAACTATAAAATTATCTCTTCATCCCACTCCACCAATAGATCTCCCGAATATTGTGGTACATCTTAGTGGCCCCTGGATGAATAGAGTAATATGCCCTATGCGCATCTGCAGGAATTCATTACCTTAAATCATCTACACCAGTCATACACAATCTACCCTGACAACACAAAACACCATCTCCCCCTTGGGAGAAAACCTCCATCTTCTGATCTCAACTGATTCGTTCAGCTTAACTAGACTGGGATCTCTATCCTACTTTTCCTTCACTACAGAGACTAGAGATGACTCTAACCTACTATTCAGGCATACACTATCTTTTCCTGAATCGACTAATCGAACACCTAGGTGGGCAAGCTGATGAACTTCCTAAACTAAATTCTCCTTACTATCCTCAAAATGAGCTATACTACCTATAGACATTCTACTGAGAGCATCAGCCAGTACATTGGCCTTGACTAAAGGATACAAAACACTCATATCATAATATTTTAATAACTCTAACCATCTTCTCTAATGTAAATTCAAATATTTCTAAGAGAACACATACTAAAGGCTTTTGGGATCTGTGAACACATCTACATGCACCCATCCAAGTAATACCCCCAAATCTTAAAGGCAAATACTACAGATGCTAGCTCAAGATCATGAGTTAGATAATTCTTCTCATGGGGTTTAAGTTGCCTGGAGGCATAGGCTATGACCATACCTCTCTTCATAAGGACATAGCCCAAACCTACTCTGGATGCATCATAGTACACAACAAAACTATCCGAACCATCTGGCAAAGTCAAGGCTAGGGCTGACGTGACTCGAGTCTTCAACTCCTGAAAACTCTTCTCGTATAAATCTGAATACTAAAAATCAACTTTCTTATGAGTCAATATGGACATGTGGATGCATTAGAAGAAAACCCTTAAACAAACCAATAGTAATAGCTAGCTAAATCCAAGAAACTCCTAATATTTAATAGAGAGATGGGTCTAGGATATTTTCTCACCAGATCAGTCTTTTAAGGATCAACTCTAATACCATCACCAAAAATAATATGACCAAGGAATGCTATTGATCTTATCTAGAATTTACACTTACTGAATTTGTTAAACAACTGATGAGCTCTAAGAGTCTGAAGCACTATGCTAAAATGGTTTGCATGATCGCTTTTGCTACGAAAAGAGTCAAGAATGTCATCAATGAAGACTATGACAAAAACGTATAAGTACTGTTTGAACACTTGGTTCATCAATCCCATAAAGGCTGCTGGGGCATTTTTAAGGCCAAAGGACATGACTAGAAATTCAAAGTTACCCTATCGAGTTGGGAAAGCTATTTCTGGAATGTCAAGTTGTTTGACTCTAAGATGATGATAGCCTTATCTGAGTTCTATCTTGGGAATATAACTAGAAGCCTGAAGTTTGTTGAACAAGTCATCGATTCGATGAAGTGGATATTTATTCTTAACTGTGACCTTGTTCAACTGACGGTTGTCTATGCACATTCTGAGAGAACCATTTTTCTTATGCATGAATAGAATAGGTGCGCCCTACAAAGAGATACTGGGGCTGATGAATACCTTATGTAAGAGATCCTTTAATTGTTATTTTAGTTTAACTGGAGCCATTCTGTATGGCAAAATAGATATAGGCTGAGTGTCTGGGAGAATGTTTATTCTGAAGTCGATTTCCCTTTTGGGAGGATCTCTGGAAAGATATTTAGGAAATACATATGAGAATTCATTATTACTGGGACTGACTCAAGAGTAGGAGTTTCTGAGTTTGAGTCTTCGACTCTTACAAGATGATAGACATACCCCTTGGATATCATCTTTCTAGATCCAAGGTAATAAATCAACTAACCCATAAGAGTTGTAGTAATACACCTCCATCCAAGGACTGGTTTATTTCGAAATTAAAAATGAACTATTTTGTTTCTATAATCAATTGAGGCAGCGCATGAATAGAGCCAATCTATGCTGAGAATGACATCAAAATCTGTCATCTCTAACTCCACGAGATCAATTGAAGTAACTTTTTGAGATATTATGACTGGACAATTGCTGTATACTTGTCTGGCTATAATGGAAATGCCTACTGGGGTAGAGACTGAAAAGGGCTCTACTAGATTTTCGGGACTAACTCCAAAATTGACAACTATAAATAGAGTTACAAAAAAAAGAGAAGCTCCAAGGCCTAGTAAAGTATAAACATGTAAGTGAAAGACCTGCAACGTACCAATAACTACGTTAGGAGAATTTTTCTAATCTTAGTGGGCCTGAAGAGCATATAATCTATTCAGAAACTGACCACTGGTAGCACTGGGAGTGGCTCCCTGCTGAGTTGGGCGGTCGGATAGAACTAACGACAGATAGGACTGGCCATGTTGGACCGTATCCTACCTTTTTGAGAAACTACTCAATACTCCTAAAATCGATGGCTTAGCTTTCCATACTCGAAACGCACATCACTACCCACTCTACACTTACCCTAATGGTTTCTGCCATACTTCTAACATAAAGGATTTGTATGAGCACTACTAACATTGACCCAGGACTATCCACTAGTCGTCACACGGTGCTTTTAGTATCGACGGGCCATAAGCTAACCCATGAGATAGTAAATACTATGAGCACTAGATAACATGATCATAAATGCGGAAGAATATAGATATGCCCTAAGGTTTTAATAACTGAATTTAAAAATAAAATATGAGTCTATAGAAACAACTAACATAATCTGATAAAATAAGGATAAACTGGGAAACTAACTATAATAACTAGAAACTGAATAACCAATTCTAATGTCTAAAATCTTTTAAAATTAATTCACTGAATATGAGTTGATGGGATAGGCCTAAACTAACTCCAACTAACTACTAACTTAGACATGAAATAAAGTAAGCCTGTCTTCGAAGTATGGGAAGTCACTGCTTCTACTGCAGAGGATGTAATAAGTCTAATCATGATCTGGGAACTGAGTGTCAGCACCTATGATATGAGACATCATAGCGCAAAAAAAAGGTATGCGATTAGTACTTTGAATATACTTGTATTCTAAATAATGTTGGTTGATATGCATAGTTTCAAAAATAGAACTAATAATTTACTAGATATGCATCTAAAACATGGAGTACTAAGTAGAGAACATGTAATCTGCAGATACTGATAATAAATGGAAATCTTTAAATAATGAGGATGCATGAACAAGCATATAACATAACTGAGTAAAATTTTTAAACTAAAATACTGAGATAACTGAAATCTATATGCTTTGGTCAAACAACACTAAGACTAAATAACTAAACTAGGATTTTAATTAAAACTATATCTAAGACTATAAGATGTATCATCTAACCGATATTCCCTAATTTAAGCTTATCGGGGTCAAATCTGTCACCCCAGCTGAAAGGGTGTTAATACCATACCATGGGTACTAAGAATGGTTTTGTGGATCCACTAAGCTAATATAATGTTGAAAGGACTAAGGGTATCAAGGTTAAACTGATGGGTGATCCCTGCAAGATAGTCAAGCCTAATCTGATGGGTGACTACTCATATCCTATGCTGGCTATGTAGTTCTAGAGTATAGGTAATGCTACTAAGGACTCTGCCTATCTTATGGGGAAGCCGCTATCCCTACACTCGCTCGGTGCTAAATCCTACTCTCAACTGAAAGACACTGAGATGCTAGACTTTTTTTAGTTGATTAAATAATGTCTTACTATTCTGATAATACTCATAATACAATTTGTAGACTATTCTATAATATAATGAGGCTATACTAAAGAAACGGTTATGGTTTTTGGGCATTCAATAACCCTAGGACTCAAAACAACAATACTAAAAAGACACTAAAGATGGAAGACCAAAACATGAATGCTGTTATTAAATAAATCACTTTTGTAGGGATTTTATAAAAAACTTGTAGTTCATGGTTTGAAACAATCAGAGGAATGTCCTAAAACATATACAAATAGCATGAATCCGACATAATAGATTCAAATCTAGGTCTTGTTCAATAAATAACTACATTAAAAAATGGAGGATTTAAATAATAACAATAATTGCATGGTCACACAGTATAAAACCAATAGTACATGGAGATTCATGGATGAAATCATAATTTAAAACATAATAACTTGGAAAGATCACAAGTTTATAATTTAGAAGGGTTGGTTGGACTCCATGGATGAAAGAGGTCCATAGATGAACATCTAACATACCTGGGCTAATGAATTTGAAGAGATGAATAAAGAGTTTTTGAGAATTTTCCTTGAATATGAGAGCTAGGGTTTCTTGATCTTAAAAAGGGGATCTTTGATTGTAAAGAAGAATTGAATAATGATAAGTACTTAGGTCACTAATAGGTTAAATCTTGTGATTTAGATGGATTAGGGTTGTGGAAAAAGACCTAAACACCCTTAAACAAATTTAAAAATGGAAGCTGAAAACTGAACATCTTGATTTTTGGCCTTGGCGCGACATGCCACTATTGTGCAAAGCCACTAAAAAGGGGACAATTGGGATTGAGACAAACACCGCGATGTGCCACCATCGCGTTATGCTTGTGGATGTCAATTTACCCATCTTTCCGATGCGCCATAATAGTGGAGGCCCAGTGAAAATTGACAAATGGTAAATTAGCCTGCTCTACGAATGAAATATGATCACAGATTCACACTGAAAATCAAGAATTTTCATTTGGGCTGCCTATATGATGCGCAAAGTGTTCAAATAATAGTGATTTATGACTGAAACTTAAAATCGCTAAAACTTCTAACTCGATTATAGGATTTAGGAAAATTTTATATCGTTTGAAAGCTAACTGAATTTCCTATGCAATGGCAGCTGTAAACTAAAATATAATGAATGTTTCAAAAATTTCGTATATGAATACTCATTTATTGGGGCTTAGATTATGCTAGGGAAATACGAGGTGTTACCAAAAGGATGAACTAAACCTTTTTGTTTCTAACAATAGGATGATGGTGTAGTTTTGAAATATTAACATATTATTTATATCCTTTCAGCCTTTTCTGTACCAAACAATTGATTTGGAGGAAAAGATACTCCATCAAGAGAATGAGTTGCATAAAGCTTGAGGCAAGAATAAGAAGTGCGGAAAAAAGGTGAAAAGACTTTGGGAAAAGCAAAAGAAAAAAAGTGGGTAATGCAACAGAAGACAAAGAAGTGTCCCACTAATAAAAATGTAATGAGTATATGATGTAGATATTCAATGAGGGAATACACTTATTGTCCTAAATTTTTATCCTACCATACCCTAAACCTACATTACAAGCTCAAAAGTTGTTTGTGATTTCAATCCAGTATGGTCATTTTAGTGGTGATTGAAAATAGGGGCAAGCCTATGGCATGGTACTTGGAACATGGAGATTTCCTTAAGGAAATGAGTGATTGCACTTAAATTTCCTTATTGCATGATTGGTAACAAGGTGTGTGAACCTTTTTTTCTTGTTAGGGCATGTGTATTAATTATGGTAGGGGATTTTTTTCATCTCTCATGTAATGAGAATAGTGGATGTATAACATGATTATTGTTGGATTTTGAGTCACTTCTAGAGAGGATGTATCAAGAAACGAAAGATGACCCATTACTATCTAGCCTTTTCTTTAGTGATGCATCAATGCGACCCTAATAATACTAAAGTGAATATGGGTAAAACCTTGGTTTATCCATTGATGCAAAAAAGCTTTTGGCATTTGGAAAAGTTTAATGACCCGGGGCTTCCCCCAGTCATCGCATGGTGCTTGCAGTCCCGAGGGACCACAAGCTAACCCATGAGCTGGTACCTTCTTTTAGCATTAGATAATATGATCATAAATGCGGAATAATACTTACATGCTAAAGGTTTTAATGACTGAATTTAAAACTAAAATATGAGTCTATAGAAACAACTAACTGAATCTAATAAAATAATGATAAACTGGGCAACTGATTGTAATATTTGAATATTGT
Organism: Capsicum annuum; assembly: GCF_002878395.1. Lineage (NCBI taxonomy): Eukaryota > Viridiplantae > Streptophyta > Magnoliopsida > Solanales > Solanaceae > Capsicum > Capsicum annuum. The sequence continues at coordinate 76,627,632 of NC_061122.1, forward strand.
ATAACTTACTCTAATGTCTGAGAAGCCTCTAAAACTAACTGACTCAATACGAGTTGATGGAAAAGGCCCAAACTAACTCCAACTAACTACAAACTAAGACATGAAATATAGAAAGCTTTTCCTCTTAATATGGGGACTCACCACTACTACTGCTGAGGATCTGATAAGTCTGATGACGAGATGAAAACAAAGTGTCTGCAACTATGATATGGGACATCATAGTGCAAAAGAAAGTTAAGCAATCAGTACTTTTAATGTACTGGTATGCTAAATGCGTTAGGCTGATATGCATGATTTCATGAACGAAACTAATAATTTACAAGATATGCATGTAAAGCATGTAGTGCTGAAAAAAAACATGGATTCTATAGATATTGATAATACAAAATACTAAGGATGGACAATAAAGCATATAACATAACTAAGTAAAATCCTTAAACTTAAATATTAAGATAACTAAAATTTGTATGCTTTGGTCCAACAACACTAAGATTGTATAACTAGACAGGAACTGTAACCGAAACTATATCTGAGATCATGGGAGGCATCATCTAACCCATATTTCAAAATTAGAGCTAATTAGTGTCTAACCTGTAACCCCACCTGGAAGGGTGTAAATACTGTGCCACGGGTACTAATAATTTCTGTGTGGATCTAATAAATTAATAAAATTTCCAAAGGACTAAGTATGTCAAGCTTGAACTGACGGGTGACCTCTTCGAGATAGTTAAGCCTAATCTGATATGTGACTACTCATATCCTATGCTGGCTACATAGTTCTGGAGAATAGGGATTGCTAATAACAACTATTCCTCTCTGACGGGTAAGCCACAATCCCTATACTCACTCGGTGCTAGATCCTACACCCAACTGAATGAGACCAAGATACTAGACTATTTTGAGTTGAATAACTAATATCTGACTATTCTGATAATGCTATAGTATAATCTAAAGACTATTCTATATTGTACTAACGCTAGATAAAAGAAACAACTACGGTTTTTAGGCATTCAATACCCCCAGGACTCAAAACAACAATATAGAAAAGACAGTAAGGATGGAAGACCAAAACATGAAGGCTCGTATAAAAATAAATCACTCTTATAGGCATTTTGTCAAACACTTATTGTAGATCATGATTTAAAACAATTATAGGAATGTCCTAAAACATATAGAAATAGCATTAATCCAACATAAAAGAGTCAAATCGAGGACTTGTTTAGTAAATAACTACATTAAAACATGGAGGATTTAAATAATAACAATAATTTCATGGTCACATGGTATAACATCAATAGTACATGGATATTCATGGATGAAGTCATAATTTAAAATATAATAAATTGAAAAGATCATAAGTTTATAACTTAAAAGGGTTGCATGGACTCCATATATGAAAGGGATCCATAGATGAACATCCAACATACCTGGGTTAATGAATTTAAGAAGAATTGAATAATAATGAGTACTTAGATCACTAATAGGTTAAATCTCGTGTTTAGATGGATTAGGTCCGTGGAAAAAGACCCCAATACACTTAAATGAATTTTCAAATTAAAGCTGAAAACTAACCATCCTAATTTTTGGCCTTAGCGCGATGCGCCACTATTGAGCCAAGCCACTGGATAAGGGACAATTGGAACCTGGACAAACACCGCAATGTGCCACTAACTCTGTAATCCTGTGGATGCTAATTTGGCCATCTCCGCTATGTGCCATGATTGCAGAGGCCCACTGGAAATTTATAAATGGGAAATTGGCCTGCTCCGCGATGCGCCATGATCATGGAGTCATACTAGAAATCGACAATTGTCATTTGGGGTGCCTACGCAATGCAGTAATGGTTAAAATAATTATGATTTAGAGCTGAAACTTAAAATTTCCATAACTTCTAACTCGGTTATCAGATTTAGGCAAATTTTATATTGTTGGAAAGATAACTAAATTTTTTACGCAATGCAGGCTGTAAACTGAAAAATATTGAGTGTTTCAAAAATTTCATATATAAATACTCATGTATTGGGGCTTACATTATGCTAGGTAAATACGAGGTTTTTCAATATCTCCCCTTTGGGATCATTCATCTCCGAATGAAATTGGTTTAGCTGAGGGAACTGATGGATTGAGCTTACATACTTAATATGATTGTCTGATCCATGGAATAAATGAATGAACTGATTCATGAATGCACGACTGGTACCTTATACTAAATATGGATTCGTAGAGAAGAGATGAGGGTGCTTAGTCCACTTATCTGCCTTTACTTCCCAAGTGACTCCCTAAACGGACTGATTCCTCTAAAGAACTTAGACTAGTGGAACTTGTTTGTTCCTTAGTCTACGAACTTGATGATCAAGAATTTCAACTACGAATTCCTTAAAGGAAAGACTTTTTTGAATATCTACACTTTCTAAGGGAACAACTACAGTTGGATCACACACTTTTTCAATAATCAGACATGGAACACTGGGTGTACTAAGGTAAAATCTAAAGGAAATATAAGATTGTAAGCTACATTTCTGAAATGACTGTGAATTCTGAAGGGATTGATATTTTAGGGACTGAGTTTCCCATTATTGTCGAATCTCTTCACTCCCTTAGTGGGAGAGATTTTCAAGTAAACGAATTCATCGACATCAAACTAGATATCCCTTGTCCTCATATTTGTATACAATTTCTATTGGCTATGGTCATTCCTATGCCTTTCTCTGATCAGCTGAACCTTTTCTAATGTATCAAATACCAAGTCAGCCTGTACTACTGCAGCATCACCTACTTCAAACCAACCATTTGGAGTTCTACATATTCCACCATAGAGAGCCTCACATGAAGCCATACTAATACTAAAATGATAGCTATTATTGTATGTGAATTCAATCAAAGGTCTGAATGGTCTTTTAAACTGGACCATCTTTCTGAGGGTGGAAGGCTGTACGCAGGTGGACTTGGGTACCTAGACCTTTTTGGAATGCTTTCTAGAAGTAAGAGGTAAACTTAGTACCTTTATCTGAGATGATAGATAAGTAAACATTGTGCAACCTAACAAATTCTCTGAGATAGAGATTGGCATAGTCCTCGGCTGAATAAGAGGTATGGACTGGCAAGAAATAAGCTGATTTGGTCATCTGTCTACGATAACCTAAATAAACTCATGCTGATGATGGGTACGAGGCAAACTTGTCACACAGTCCATGTTAACATCCCCTTATTTCCACATGGGAATACTAAATTCCATTATGGATCGACTAGGCTTTTGGTGCTCAACCTTAACTTACTGATATATAGAGCACTTAGCTACAATCTCTGAAATATCACTCTACCAATAGATCACCTGCAAATCAGGGTACATCTTAGTGGACCCTGGATGAATTTAGTAACGTGCCTCATGCACTTCTGCAAGAATTCATTGCCTTAAAACATTTGTACCAGGCACACATAATCTACTCTCATAACAAAAAACACCATATCCCTCTTGGGAGAAAATCTCCACCTTTTGATCTCTGACTGATTCTTTCAACTTAACTAGATTGGGATCTCTATCCCACTTTTCCTTCAGCTCGGAGACTAGAGATTACTCTAAGCTACTCTACATGCATATACTACCTTATCCTTAACCAACTAAGAGGACACCTAGTTAGGTAAGATAATGAACTTCCTGAGCTAACTTCTTCTTACCATCCTCAACAAGAGCTACACTGCCTATAGACATTCTACTGATAGCATCTGCCACTACATTATCCTTGCCTAGATGATACCGAACACTCATGTTCTAATGTTTTAATAACTCTAACCATCTTTTTTGATGCAAATTCAAATCATTTCAAGAGAACACATACTGAAGGCTTTTGTGATCTGTGAACACATCTATATGAATCCCATCCAAGTATTGCCGCCAAATCTGTAAGGTAAATACTATAACTTCTAGCTTAAGATTATGCGTCCAATAATTCTTCTTATAGGTTTTAAGCTGCCTAGAGCTGTAGGCTATGACCATACCTCTCTGCATAAGGACGCAATCCACACTTACTCGAGATACATTATAGTACACAACAAAACCATCTGAACCGTCTGGTATAGTCAAAACTGGGGCTGAGGTAAGTTGAGTCTTTAACCCCTGAAAACTCTTATTTCATAAACCTGACCACTGAAACTCAACTTTCTTCTAAGTCAATCTGGACATGAGGGATGCAATAGAAGAAAACCCTTCAACAAACCAATGGTAATAGCAAGCTAAACCCAAGAAATACCTGATATCTAATAAAGAGATGGATCTAGATAGTTTCTTACCACTTTAGCATTTTAAGGATCAACTCTAACGCCATCACTAGATATAATATGACCAAGGAACGCTACTGATCTTAGCCAGTATTCATACTTACTAAATTTAGCGAACAACTGATGAGCTCTAAGTCTGAAGCACTATGCTGAGATGGTTTTCATGATCATTTTTACTACAAAAAGAGGTAAGAATGTCATCAATAAAGACTATGATGAACATGCCCAAGTACTACTTGAAAACTCAGTTCATCAAGTCTATGAAAGCTACTGGGAATTTTTAAGGCCAAAGGACATGACTAGAAATTCGAAGTGACCATACCATGTTTGGAAAGCTATTTTTGGAATGTCACGTTCTCTAACTCTAAGATGATGATAGCCTAATCTGAGGTTTATCATGGAAAAGAACTGGCACCCTGAAGTTGGTCGAACAAGTCATCAATTATAGAAAATGGATATTTATTCTTGACTTTGACCTTGTTTAACTGTCGGTAATCTATGTATATTTTGAGAGAACAATCTTTCTTATGTATGAATAGAATAGGTGCACCCCACGAGGAGATGTTAGGTTTGATGAATCCATTATCTAAGAGATCCTTAAACTGTTCATTCAGTCCTTTGAGTTTAGCTGGAGCAATTCTATATGACATAATAGATATGGGTTGAGTATCTAGGAGAAGGTCTATTCTGACTTCGATTTCCATTTTGGGAGGATCACCGAGAAAATCTTTAGGAAATACATGTTAGAACTTATTTACAACTTGGACTGACTCAACAGTAGGAGTTTTTGAGTTGGAGTCTTTGACTCGTACAAGATGATAGACACATCTTTTGGATATCATCTTTCTAGCTCTAATGTAAGAAATCAACTAACACATAAGAGCTGTAATACTACCCTTCCATTCAAGGACTATTTTATTGGTAAACTAAAAATAAACTATTTTATTTCTAGAATCAACTAAGGCAGAGCATGAATAGATCCACAAGATCTGCCATCTCTAACTCCACAAGATCAACTGAAGTAACTTTTTAAGATATTGTGACCGGACAATCCTATATACCTATCTGGCTACCAGGAAACACCCACTGGGCTAGACACTGAAAATGGCTCTACTATATTTTTGGGACTGACTCAAAAATTGACAGCTATATATGGAGTTACAAAAGAAAAAGAATCTCCAGGGCCTTGCAAAGCATTAAACATGTAAGTTAAAGACCTGCAATGTATCAGTAACTATGTCAGAAGAATTTTCCTGATTTTGGAGGGACTGAAGAACATATAATCTGTTCAAATGCTGACTACTGGTAGCACTGGAAATGACACCTTGCTGAGTTGGGTGGTCGGATAAAATTGATGACTGATGGGATTGACCGAGTTGTTGCGCATCTCTACCTTTCTAAGCTACTACCTAACACTCCCAAATTCGATGGCCTAGCTTTCCACACTTGACGCATGCACCACTACTTGCTCAACACTCACCTGATAGTGTCTGCCATAGTTCTGACATAAATAATTTATACGAGAACTACTAATACTGACCTGAGACTACCCCCTAGTCATCATAAAGTGCTTATAGTCCTGAGGGACCAAAAGCTAACCCATGAGTTGGTACCTGAGATGAGCACTAGATAATTTGATCATAAATGTGGAAGAATACTAACATACCATAAGGTTTTAATAACTAAATTTAAAATTGAAATATGAGTCTATACAAACAACTTACTGAATTTGATAAAATAATGATAAATTGGCCAACTATTTGTAATATATGAATATTGATAACTCTAATGTGTGAAATTCCTCTAAAACTGACTGATTGAATATAATTTGATGGGACAGTCCCAAACTAACTACTAACTGAGACATGATATAAAGTAAGCTTTTCTTCAAAGCATGAGGACTCAATACTACTTTTACTTAGGATCTGATAAGTCTAATCATGTGCTAGGAACTGAGCGTCATCTTCTATGATATGAGAAATCATAGCATTAAATAAAGGGATGCGATCAATACTTTGAATATACTGGTATGCTTAATAAGATAGGATGATATACATGGTTTCACGAACAAAACTAATAATTTACTAGCTATGCATGTAAATCATAGAGTACTGAGTAGAGAACATGAAATCTGTAAATATTGATAATCCAAGGAAATTTGTAAATATTGAGTATGCATGACCAAGAATATAACATAACTGAGTAAAATTTTTAAACCAAAATGCTAAGAAAAATAAAATCTATATACTTCGGTCAAACAACACTAAGACTAAATAACTGAACTGGGATATAACTGAGACTATATCTGAGACTGTGTGAGGAATCATCTAACCGACATTCCCTAATTTGAAGTAATCGGGGTCCAACCTATAACCCCAGCTCAAAGAAAGTTAATACCGTGGTATGGGTACTAACAATGGCTTTGTGGATCCACTAAACTAATATAATGTCAAAAAGAGTAAGGTTTTTAAGCTTGAACTGACGAGTTACCCTTGTTAGATAGTCAAGTCTAATCTGACGGGTGACTACTCGTATACTATGCTGGCAACATAGTTCTGGAGTATAGGTACTACTACCAATGACTCTGCCTATTTGATGGGGAAACCACCATCCCTATACTCTCGCAGTTCTAAATCCTACTCCCAACTGAAAGATATCGAGATACTAGTCTGTTCTTAGTTGAATAACTGATGTCTGACTATTCTAATAATGCTTATAATATAACTTGAAGACTATTATGTAATGTACTGAGGTTAGAGTAAAGAAACAACTATTGTTTTCAGGCATTCAATACCCCCAGGACTCAAAACAATAGTAATAAAAAGACACTAAAGATTGAAGACCAAAACATGAAGGCTCTTATTAAATAAATCACTCTTGTAGGCCTTTTATCAAAAACATGTAGTTCATGGTTTAAAACAATCATAGGAATGTCCTAAGACATATAGAAATAGCATGTATCCAACATAATAGAGTCAAATCAAGGTCTTGTTTAATAAATAACTACATTAAAATATGAAGGGTTTAAATAATAACAATAATGGTCACATGGTATAAAATCAATAGTACATGGAGATTCATAGATGAACTCATAATTTAAAACATAATAACTTGAAAAGATCACAAGTTTATCATTTAAAAGTGTTGCTTAGACTCCATGAATGAAAGATATCCATTGTTGAACATGTAACATACCTGGGTTAACGAATTTGAAGAGATGAATGGTGAGTTCTTGAGAAATTGCCTTGAATTTAAGTGGTAGGATTCCTTGATCTTGAAAAAGGGATCTTTGATTATGAAGATTAATTGAATAATGATGAGTACTTAGGTCACCATTATATTAAATCTTTTATTTTATATGGATTAGGGTAGTGAAAAAGGACCCAAATACCCTTAAACGAATTTAAAATAGAAGCTGAAAACTGACCATATCAATTTTTGGTCTTAGCGTGATATGCCACTTCATGCCAAGCCACTGGAAGATGAACAATTGGGACCTGGACAAACACCGCAATGCGCCACCATCGTGGTAAGCCTGTGGATGCTAACTTAGCCATATCCGCGATGAGCCATGATAGTGGAAGCCCGCTAGAAATTGACATTTGGGAAATTGGCCTTCTATCCGATGCTCCATGATCGTGGAGTCACACAAAAAATTGATAATTGTCATTTGGGCTACCTACGCAATGCACTAAGGGTTCAAATAATAGTGCTTTATGACTAATACTTTAAATCACCATAACTTCTAACTCGGTTATCGAATTTAGGCAAATTTTATATTAGTGTAAAGCTAACTAATTTTCCCATGCAATAGCGGTCTTTAAGCTAAAATATAATGAGTGTTTCAAAAATTTCATTTATGAATACTCATGTATTAGGGATTAGATTATGCTAGGGAAATACGGGGTGTTATAAAATGGATGAACTATTCCTTTTGATTTCTAACAATAGGATGATGGTCTAGTTTTGAACCAGCAACATATCGTTTAAATCCTTTCATCCTTTGATGTACCAAAGAATTAATCTGCAACCATGGGTTATGTGTCTTCTTTGTAAAGGCAGAGTAAGGGTTTAGGATTAGTAGATATGTT